>NC_090940.1:397598913-397898913 GCF_040938575.1 Ambystoma mexicanum
ACATTTTATCGTGAGGGATAGCTGCATTCTAATGGCAGAGGTATTGTGCATGGTATGTGTAGCAGGAGAGACATTATGTGTACGCCTTGACTGTATTTTATGGTTGGGGATAGCTGAATTCTAATCACAGGGATGCTGTGCAAGTATGTGAAGCAAGGGGAGACATAGAATGAATGTGTGATTCAGGAGAGGCATTATGTGTACAGTGTGGCCAAATGTTATCGTGGCGATAGCGGCATTCTAATATTATACTGGTAGAGGTGCTGTGCAGAGTACGTGAAGCAGGATGGACATTATGTGTACAGCTATACTGAATTGTATCGTGGGCATTGCTGCATTCTAATGGCAGTGGTGTTATGCAGGCATGTGAAGCAGGAGGGATATTATGTGTATGCGACCAGATCGAATTTTATCGTGGGGATAGCTGCGTTCTAAGGGTCGAAGTGATTCCCATGGTGTAATACAGTATTGCTTACCTTTATATTTTTTCTAGATTCATAGATGAAGATGCAGTGTCCACCATATTCATTTTTCTTAATGCTATACATTTGTTCCCCTCAGATTTGTCAAAGTGCAATACATTGGCCACCCTGGAAATTCATCTAAATGCAATACATTGTAGATTCGCAAATTTCTCAGATAGTAAATACAGCAAGACATTGGCTACCCTCAAAGTTCTGTTAAATGCAACACCTGGACCACCCCTGAAATTCATCTTTATGCTATCCACCGGCCGCCCCCAAAGTTCACCCAGATGCACCACAATGACTGACCTTGCAGTGCATCGGAGTGCAATACTAGGCTACCCCCACACCTCATCCAAGTACAACACATTGGCTTACCGTTCTTTGGTCAGGGGGTGAGGGAAGGGTTAGTCATGGTGCTCGGAGAATAGCCATGTCTTGATTGTTCTCCGGAAAGTAATGTGGTCCTCTATGCGTCTGATGTTAAGCGGCAAAGAGTTCCAGATAGTGGGTGCTTGGTCGTAGAAAGTGGTGCCTCCAATTCTGTTTGGTTTGAAAGTGGGACTCACCCGAAAGAGAGCAGTCCCTAACTGCAGGTTTCTAGTAGGGTGATAGTGGGCGATTTTCTGTTGCAGGCATTTTGGGCCTGTCTTGTGTAGGGCTCAGTGAGTGATGCACATGACTTTGAAAGTGACCCACTATCCGATTGGGAGCCAGTGGAGGGTATGGAGGGCAGGTATGGTGTGTTTTCTTCGGTTGAGGGTGAGGTGGAGCCTTACTACAGTGTTCTGGGTTCTTTGGAGCTTTTTGAGTTGGTAGGCAGGTGTGCCCAGATAAAGAGAGTTAGCATAGTCTAGTCGGGAGAGGACAATGGACATGATTGCTGTCACTCTGTGGGGGTAGGAGAGGTAAAGGAAAATATGTCTGAGTATGCAGAGGTATAGGTAGCAGGATTTTGACACAGTGTTAATGTGTTGTGATAGAGTCAGGTCAGTGTCCATTGTGCAGCCCAGGTTTATGACTTGGTGAATGAGCCGGGGGGCCTAGTGATGTAGGCCGGGAGTAGGTTGCGGGAAGAGAGAGGTCTTTCTGCAGCTCATGATCTCTGTTTTGATGGGCTTCAGCGGGAGATGGTTGGCAGTCATCCATTGATCAATGTCTGTGAGGCAGGATGTGAGGTTTGGTTGGGGTGGATATTGACTTAGGGATTCTGAAAAGGATTTGAGTGTCAGCGTAGTTGTAGCATGTGAGGGTATATGCACAGATAAGTGTGGGAAGAGGGCTCATGTAGAGGTCTCTTATTATTTATTTATAATGCGACTATACAGCAAAAGGTGTTTCAATGTGCAACAAGACAAAGTGGGTGAGGGGGCAACAGGGAAAACAGTCCTACTAGGCCTTGTGTCATTTGGATCGTGCAAGTGCAGTAACAAGAAGTGCAGGGGAGTGGGGAAGTGGGGGGAAGTGTCGGTCAAAGAAGAGAGTGGATAGGCAGACTCCTTGGGGGACTCCGTTACTGACTGGTTGAGCAGCTGAGGTGAAAGGATGGAGGAAGGTGATTTGGTGTCTGCAAGGAATGAGGAGATCCACTTCAGTGCTCTGTCCCTGATGCAATGGGAGTGGGGCCTTTCAGTGAGGATGCAGTGGTTAATGGTGTCAAATGCTGCTGAGAGGTCAAGTAGTACGAGTGCATCCCATATGGAGACTAGGGACGATTCAGTTGTGTGAAGGGGTCAGAAACCAAACTGAGCGGGGTCGAGGAGGAGGTTGGTTTCTCTGAAAGTACTTGGTTTTGAAGTAGGCAGTGCGGTCAGTGAGTTTGGCTAGTAAACAAGTGTTAGAAATAATTCTGTAGTTTGCTGCTTGGAGGGAGTCAAGAGATGCTTTTTTAAGGAGGGGTTTTGATGTGGGATGTTTTGAAGGCTACAGGAAAAATGCCTGAAGTGAGGGAGGCGTTGAGGATTGATCTAGCGATGCTGCCTGCACAGATTGATGTGAATATTTCTTTGAAGGAGGTGGGGGGGGCATGGATCACTCAGGGATCCGGATGGAGGGCTGTTAGTCAGTAGTTTGAGGAATTCAGGTCTGGAGATGGGAGAGAAAGGGGAGAAGACAGGAGGCAGAGTGGACTGGTTAGTCGGTTCATTTGAGGATGCGCGTGGATGGGGTTGAACTGCTACCAGTTTTGTGTTCATGGTGTGTGTTCTTTCTAGCGCTGTGTTATGGAAATGGTCGGAGAGGGTGTAACAGAGGGATTGGGAGACGTGTGAAGGGGGAGAGGTGCAGGGGGGACATGAAATCTGTGATGATCTTGTGAAGTTCCTAGCTATTGTTACGGGAGTTGGCGATTATATTCTTGTAAAATGATTTTTTGGCCTTATGGAGTTCAGCTTTGTAGATATGATGTTGATGGGCGTAAACTGATTTATTTTGGGGGTTGTGTCAGTCCACCATCTACGTTCTAGGGCGTGGTTTTGTGTTTTGAGATATTTGAGGAGATTTGAGGAGGGGATTGAACCACCTGGGTAAGGGACCTTGTATTGAGAACGTAGGTCTTGAGGGGGTGAGTGGTAGTAGTGCATTGGAGAGCCATGTGTTGTAGAGGTAGATGGCCGGTGGTCCTCCTTTGGTTGGTTGGGAGGGGAGGGTGGAGAGTAGGGAGTCAGCCAAGTCGGGGTATATTACGACTTTTTTCCACAGCTGGATGTGGGATGTGGGATGGAGGTCCGGTGTTTGTTATTCGTGGAGGAAGGGTTGGTGAGAAGATGGCTACGTGGTCTGTCCATATAAGAGGTTGGGATTAGTGTAGAGATGAGGTCAGAGGAGCTAAAGAGAACGTCAAGAGTATGTCCTGCTGTGTGGGTGGCACCTGTTGCCTGCTGGGTCAAGTTGAGGGACTCCAGGTTATCTAAGAGTGGTCATGTCATGGGGTTGTCAGGGGCATCAAACCATATGTTGAGGTCTCCTAGTAGGGTGAGGGAGGGGTGGGCAACCAGTATGGCAGCTAGGGAGTCGCTTAATGCGGTAGCGAAGTGCCTGTCATAGCCGGATGGCCTGTAGACGAGCAGGAAGCGGTGTGTGAGTGAGGGGTGGATGGAGAATTTAACTAGGAGTGATTCACAGTCTGCATTGAATGCCTGTGCCTCGCAGTGTGAGATGGTTAGGTGAGGTTTGTATAGGATGGAAATTCTGCTAGCTCTGCTGACCCTTTACTGAGTGATGAGTGTGTATTCAGGGGGGAAAGCATCATGTGCGATGGGTCGGGTGTCATCAGAGAACGAGGTTTCTGTGATGAACCGGTGGTCTGGGTTTTCAAAGGTCATGAGTGAAGTATGCTGTGTCGGTTTTTGGCGACGGAGCTGGCATTTATGAGAATACAGATGGGTTGGGAAGATTGGAGGATAGAGTTGGTTCTTTTGGATGCTAGTGTGGGAGGGCTAATGGGGTTGGATGGATGTGTTGGTGGAGGTCATCCCAGGGTGGAGCTTTCGTGGGAGTGTGTGGTGTTTACAGGTGGAAGGGGTCTTTGTGGAAAGAGATTTTGTGATGTTTTGGGCGATAGTCTGGTGTGGTGGGGGGATGAAGAGGTAGAGTGTCTGAGGGAGTCTCAGGTGTGGGCCAAGAGGAGGGTGGGTGGTCTGCGGGTTGAGCAAGGCAGTTATGGTCGTCACTGACAGAGTTGGCTAGCAGGTGCAGAATGAAGGGGGGCGGAGTGAGAGCATGGCATAAAGAAATACTAGAATTACGATATATACATGAACGTAGGTAGTGCCCTTGGAAATGTGGCATGTGTCGATGGCATACCGAAAGATCATACCATTTGTATAGAATGGGTCTGATTTATGCTTTTGTAAATCGGGCCCCCTATATGCAGGTTGACAGGCACTAATCTTATATTCACACTCCGGTCATTGCACTCAAATTTCTCTTTAAAGTATGTGATGCAACCGTAAAATCCCTCAAAATAATGTTCCTCCATCAAACTTACATGGTTTGAAAGCATTGGCACACACATACACGACTCTTCTTGAAAAGACAATCTTTTACAATAATCAGCACACATTATGAGTACTCTGATCCGTCAGCCATTTTGGGGGTGATGTATCATGGGTCCCATGAATAAAAGTGCATCATTTGGGTAGCACTAAAATTCTTCCACAGCATATATGTAATAAAGTATCATCATAAACAAGCCCCTTTGACTGAAAATGCAGCCCTGCACAAGTTTAGAATAACATTTTTTGAAGTGCGGGGGGGTAGAGTGTAAGTGATGACTTCCTAGTGGTCATATATCTCACACTGACTGTGTTTGTAGGAGTGACTTTACTAGAAAAATTCAACCCACCACCGTTACATTCTGTAACCATAGCTAAAATTACCATTGATAAATACCACTAGCCATTCCTGGTGTAACATGCGCCATTCTAGCATATCTTAAAAGCCAATATTGGTTGATAATTCATAGGGTTACTTCTGTCCCCCTTTTTAAATACCGGAATTAGCACTCATCGCATCCAGGAAGGGGCGTAGGTCCCTGTGACTTATTAATGTTCAATGAAAAGTCTAAACGTATAGGTAACTGTCGTCTTTTGAATTTGAAAGGCATATTTGTATCGGATGGAATGAGAGGTATGCGCGGTATAAGAACAGTATCTAAGTTTCATCGATCCCACGGGCCTCTATGATGTATCTTTGTAGATGCATAATTGTCAACCTTGTTCGATTGTAGAGTCCCCGTGGTGGCATAAAAGTGTATAGTAGCATAATTACAGAACCTACTTTCAGTTTTAGCTCACGAGGAGACATTCGTCCTAGAGCGTTTCGCTCTTTAGAGACTGAAACGCTGAGCCGGTAATTAACTGTTCATTGACACTTGAACTGCTGTGCCCTGTGCAAAGAGAAGTGGGGGTGGAAAGAAGTAACTTGAAATTATTTTGAATGTTTGCATGCTCTGTTTGTTGAAATTATAGCTGTTGTTCAAGTGAGTGCACTTTGCCATTTGGACAGCAGAGGGCAACCTAACACTGATAAATTGCCACAGCTGAATACGGAAGCATAGCTAAACGTTTTATTACACGGCCACCGTAGTGGCCGTGTAGTTATGGTTAAGTTGCTGTTTCCATAGGAAGAGCACTTTTTGGGTGGCTTATAACTCTGCTCCCCCTGGACGAATCCTCACCAAACTTTGCCAAAAAGTATATTTGCCACTCCGAATTGTTTTGCAAAATTTGGTGATGTTTGGTCCAGGGGGGGAAAAGTTATAGGGGGGGGTCCCAAAACGTCTTTTTCCCATAGAGTGAATGGGGGAAAACTTTGCGCACGGCTACAGGCCAAACGGCTGGACGGATTTGCACCAAATTTGCAGCAGGGGCGGGGGCTTGGGCGCGAAAGCGTGCTTTTGTAAATTTTGTGACAATCCATCCAGTAGTTACCTAAAAAACGATCAAAAAGTATGTCTCTAAAAATGAGTGATATCTATGTCCGCACCGCGGTCACACTTCCCTGTTCGCTCCATGGACAAGATTGCAATTGGCTATTCCGTGGCGTGCTGCCCGCGACCATGTTGCACTTTCCCCAATTGGTTGTGGCACAGCGTGAAGTGCGTTGTAATCTTTCGATACGTCTGCCATATTTACTTTGTTTTCTGTTGAACGCGAACTTCACCGCTAAAATACCTAAACCAAGAAGACACCAATGCACTTGTTACACTTATGGAACTCTGTTTCGAAAGGTGAGCGTTAATGAGACATGGTAGCATAAAAGCAAACATTGAAGTATTCTTGTTAGCCTGTCATACGGTAGGGTGCAACTTGCTACTCATTGTACGAAATGAACTTACTACGTCCATTTTACAATACATAAACAACATTACTGCGGTCAGGCTGGGGTCCTACTGTTTGAAATCTGAACCAGCCACCTGCACTATTTCGTACACAGCCCTTCTGCACGTGTTCAGGAGTAGCGGTTCTCATGAATAGCCGCTGATATGTTATTGCAAAATGAGAATGTTTTTGCCTTCGAAGTGAGTTTTCTGTTTTCAATACGAGCTCTGTACGGCCGCAAATTTGTCGACACCCATAAGGGTCCCTTGTATTTTAACCTTGACGTACGGGGAAAGAGTAGAAAGAATGTAGGGAGTAACAGTTTGAAAACATATCGTTTGATAAGGTTATGCTTCAAAAACGTTTGCACTGACCATGCAAAATTAGTTCCCGAAGAGCCACTCTTCCCCACACAGTACTGTCTGACTACAGCGAACGCAATGGAGGCCATCCACATCATGTAAGTCTATTTCTGCCGCCTATATACTGAATTGACGTTATTTTATCACTTTGTAAAAAAAAAAAAAGAAATTGTTCCTAATGACTTACAAGTTTTCTGTGCCGTTGCCATTTTTTCCCCCATTATGGACAATGCGCATTGTCGCCGTTTGTAGGGTGCCACTACATTTCCCCACATTATAATAATATTTAATTTAAAAAGTATGTGTTACAATTTTGTTTTGTACAAAGGTTGCGTGTTGATACACTTTTTATTTCACCTTCCACCGCGCAGCTACTTCCAAAACAAAAAATGTATTATTAATAACGACATTCCAGCTTTTAGTGGCGTTCGATTTTTTTACCCCATTATGCACATTGCACATTGTCGCCGTCCACAGGGTCCCACTACATTTCCTCCTATTCAATTCAATTTTTACTGGAAATGTTATGTATTACAACTTTGGTTCATCCAAAAGTTGCGTATTCACACATGTTTTTTTTCAAACTTTCCCCGTCAGATACTTCCTTCCCTAGTGTCATTTTCACGGATTAGAGCTGCCGAGTGACAGATTTTTTAACTGTCAAATGCAATTGTTTATCACCGGTTGTCTGAGCGTCATAATTCACTGGGATGATCGTGTCGGCCCTCTGTGTTCTTATGCTTCTGTCGCCATAAGAAGTAACCTTTTTGGTGGTGTAGATCACAGCGGTTGACGTCGTCTTGTACATCAATGTGGGAGGAAAACAAAAACAAAGGGGCTAAACATGTGATGTCGTCAGTGATGTCATCGTTGACATTTGAGATGAAATCTTTCATGTTACGGGTGTTAGTGTTAGCAGTGCACAGTGGTGATGGCAAGTAAGGGGGCTCAGTCTGTCATAACTGGCGAATTTCAGGGGCTTTTCGTTTTTAATTTGAACCATAATGGGAAGGGCAAACATTTTTTTTTAAGTGAGGTGCACAGGTTTTTCGTAGGGCAACTTAACCATAACGTCCCCTCAACAAAGTTTTTTTTGTAGTATATATATATATATATATATATAGATAGGAGATAAACATGAAATCGGACAAGACAAAAAAAAATGTGCACTTACTTCTCAGAGATACGACGTAAGCTGCTGAAATTCTTCTCTTCTTTTAGGGGTCTGTGTTGGTCATTAATGAAGCTGCCCCTGAGTCCAGGAAGAATATCCTAAAGGTCATTTTTTATTACTGACATTTCAGCATACAGTGCCGCCATGCATAACCGGACCGTCCTGTGTGATCCAGTGAACGCTTGAGTAGTAAAAGAGATTCAACCATGATGTACTTGGTTTGCATCACAGAGCAGCAGATAACACACCAGGGCCACTCTGCCCACCCTAAAAAGGAGAAAGTAGAGAGAACACATGTTGCAAAAACACCATGAATTGGTTTAAAAAATAACTTTTTCACAGTAAGACTATTTGTTCACGTTTTTTCAAGCCAGTAAAAACAGGCAATGGTAATTGTTGAACAATGGCAAACATACCAAAGCATTATTTTCAGGCAGTAGGACTTTTGGAGAGGTAATATTATCAAGAACACATAGAACCAACTTTTCTGTACTTCATGGCTGCAGCCAAAATCCTTGTTTTTTTTTTTTTTTTTCTTCAATAAAGCATCTCCCTGCGAAACTTCACAAAGAAGGGTACTCCTTCAATTATTCTTATTTTTTTTTATTTGTTTATTTATAAAGTTTACACATAGATAATCAAACAATCAGAACAATAAATACTCAGCAAAAATACACAGAATAACAGAATATTATATATACACAACTTGCAATAAATCAGTAAATACTCAGAAAGTCATCCCACACCTTTCCGTACAACCTCAACTTCCCTTGCCTCTTGTAAACCACCCTTTCCATGGATGCAAGGGCAGACATCCCCTCAACCCAATCATCAAGAGAAGGCGTATTCTGTGACTTCCAGCCCCTGAGGACCAACTTTTTGCCCAGACAAGCTCCACGGAGTAAAAACTTTTTCCGTGACACAGAGAGATCCTCCAGCAATTCTCCACCTCCCAAAATCATTGTCATAAAATCCAATTCAACATCCAAATTCAAAACACGTAGACAGGCACCAGAAACATTATGCCAAAATCCCTGCACACGCACACATTCCCACAACAGATGTTCCAGACTTCTCTGTCCATTCCCACAACACCAGAATTCATCCGAGTCCATCAGCCCCCTCTTAAACATTCGCTCCGGGCTTCAAAACACTCTATTGAGAATCTTTATTTGTCTTGACCGTTCCACCATATCAATTGCACAGAGTTTAACATTCGCGCACATAACCAGCCACATCTCAGGCGAAATCTCACACCCCAACTTCCTTCCCCATTCATCTCTTAAATCAGAATTTTCCTTATAAGCAGACACAATACAATTATATATCCTGCTAGCAATGGAACAACCACCCAGCTCCCTCTCCATAAGATAGAGATTCACCATTGAACTTCCTAGCTCCGCCACATCACCGATACACCTTTTCAATTTCCTGAAGTCTTCAGTTCTGAAATTATCAATCTGAAACTTTGCTCGTAACTCACGTTCCCCAATCCACCCTCCATCCACCAGAACATCATCAATCCAGAGCACCCCACCTAGAAACCAATCCGTCCAGAATAAAGACCTGCCCCCGATAGCAATCAATGGGTTCAACCAAATGGATGAGTGAATAGTCCTTGAAGCAACCGAGCCCAACAATTCATGAACCTGTCTCCACGTCTCTCTCAGAAAAACTGTCAAAGGCGATTTATTACATGACTTGTTTGTCGCCGTGAGAATTGCCCTTGGAGGGAGCGGACCCAACATACTTGCCTCTGCAATTACCCATTTATCAGGCACATCCATCAAAAAAGGCACAATAAAATGACTTGAAAAGGCTAAATGATATTCCCTGAAGTTCGGTACTCCCAGACCACCTTTTTCTACTGGCAACTGAAGTTTCCACAATTTAAGCGTAGGTGGCTTATTATCCCACAGGAATGACTGCAACAAACCATCAATTTTTTTCCAGTAATGTTGACCAATTTTCATCGGAAGCATACCTAGAACATAATTAATCTTCGGAGCGGCATTCATTTTGATAGCGTTCACCTTGCCCCATAGGGACAAATGAAGTAAAGACCACCTCAAGATGCTCATTTTCAAATCAGTACATACCTCATTCATGTTTACCACAACCATCTCATCCACCAGTGGGGTTAGCCATATACCCAGGTATTTCAGCTTCCTTTCACACCATTGAAACCCAATCCCAGTAATCAAGTTTTTGTCACAATATCCTGAAATTGGCAACACCTCAGATTTAGACCAGTTAACCTTAAATCCAGCCACCGCATGAAATCTATCCAAAACATTCAGCAAGGCCGGAAGGGACACTGTTAAATTCCGTAACAACAAAAGTAGGTCATCCGCATAAAACCACAACTTTTGGTCGGCACCATGACAACTCAGACCCTGTATCCCCACGTCACTCCTCAAGGCAATCGCCAATGGTTCCATGGCCAAAACAAATATCAGGGGGGATAAAGGACATCCCTGTCTCGTACCCCTCCGCAGCACAAAAGAATCTGACAATTGCCCATTAGTTCTGACAGCGGCAGTCGGACAAGCATAAAGCAAGACGATCCATGAAATAAACTCCTCTCCCAAATTCATTGCACGCAATACTGAAAAAAGATAGTTCCAATCAACACGATCAAACGCTTTCTCCGCGTCCAAGGAAAGCACCGCAACATCATCATCCATATCCTGTGCATGTGTCATCAACAACAATAAGTTCTACGGCCGTGAACAAAGCCCGACTGATTAGAGTGCACTAACTTCACAAGAAGATTCTGCAAACGAAGGGCCAATAGTTTTGCAAGGATCTTATTATCAGTCTTAATCAAACTGATCGGACGGTAATTCGAAGTCAAACAACCATCCTTACCCTTTTTTAGAAAAACCGATATAATGGCATGACTAGTAGAAGCAGGAAGCAAACCTCCCACCCTGGATTCTATGAACATATCCCGCATAAGCTCTATCACCGAATCAGGTAAGATTTTATAAAATTCAGCAGGCAGACCATCCGGACCCGGAGACTTGCCCGAGTTCAACTTCCCAATCGCAGTTTTCAACTCATCCACAGTCAAAGCTTCACCCAGCATTGCATTCTCCAAATCATTCACTCTAGGTATCTCCAATACATTAAAAAAGGAATCATTCAATCCATTGACACCCAACTCACTTTGATAGAGTTTCATATAATACTCCTTAAAAGTCTCATTAATCAATTTCGGGTCACAAGTCACCTGACCATTCTCTCTTTTGATTGAAGTGATAGATCTTTCTGATTGCTGTTGTCTTAATCTATAGGCAAGCCAGCGATCGCACTTTTCACCATAATCAAAATAAGAACATTTCAATCTAAACAAATCCTTCTCAGACCTTGTTTTCAAAGTCTCATTCAGCTCCCTCTGCAGTTCCCTAAGTTTTCTCCTTTTCTCCAGATTAACCGAGTCATTTATCAAATCCTTTGAAAGCTGCTTAATATTTTGTTCCAAATCCAAACATTTCCTCTCTATACATTTCCTCTTGCTACTGGACAAACCCAGGATCAATCCCTGCATCGTACATTTAAATGCCCCCCAGACTATCCCAACACCAATTCCTTCTGTCCTATTTTCCACAACAAATTGATCAGCCTCAGACCTGATTTTATCTACTATCTACTCATCCTGAAGAATTGAGGTGTTCATTTTCCAACAAAAAGATCTGGAAGTATCAAACTGCAAACCCATATTCATAAACACAGGTGCATGGTCAGTGACAGCAATACAGCCAATCTCACAGCTTGCCAGATTCGAGGTTGCCGATCCAGCTGTGAGAAACATATCTATACGAGAATGTGAACCATGAGAGCTAGAATAAAACGTGTATTCTCTCAAATCAGCATGAAGCAATCTCCAACAGTCTTCTAAGGCAAATTCAGAAATAAGTGAGCTAAAACAATCAAAATGTCGGATCCCTCCTGCAAACAGCACTGGATCCACTCCGATCTTTGACAGTATCAATAACCAAATTAAAATCTCCCCCCAGAATAACATTCCGGCAAGCGAAATCCTGCAGCATTTGAGCAACTTTTCCAAAGAATGAACCATCATCCACTGTGGGAGCGTAAACATTGCAAAGAATAGTCTGAACTCCCTGAACCTCCACCAAGAGCGCAACGACTCTACCCTCCTTATCAGAGCAAGAGTTTAAGACCTTAATCGGGGAATTTTTCCGAATCAGAACAGCGACCCCTCTACTTCTGGATGAATAGCACGAGACATAAAATTCCCCAATCCATCCTTTGCGTAACATATTAACTTCATCCAGCAATATATGGGTCTCTTGAAGAAAATAAACATCACAGTGCATATCCTTCAAACAATTAAAAATCGTTTGTCTTTTGAGTGGATTGTTTAGACCATTTATATTCCATGAGGAAACAGACAACTGGTCACCACTCCCAGACGGCATTGCAAGGAAAAAAATAAAACAATAAAAAACCAAAACAAAAATTCTGTACTGATAAAAATCAAATACCCTCCCCCACCCCCACCTGCAGAAGTATGAATCCAACGTCAACAAGAACAAACCCCAAGCCACCCCCGGTACCCCTCCCAATCTCATATAAACATCACCAACCAGAAAACCCCAAAATTAAAAAGAGCTCATGTAAATCTCAAGGAACATATCAGCATAACATGAAACCTTTCAAAAGCATCTCCGAAAAGGGTGCAACAGCAAATATATCTAAAACAACATGCGGACCACTCCACTATTATTCCAAACATCACTCAGGAAAACTTGTAAGCAGAAAGATACCACCTCCCCCTCCCCCCCAAAAAAAGGGGGGAAACAAAAACACAGCAAAAAAAAAAGTAAAACAAGAAGCAGTGCAGCAAAGTACATAGCAGACAATCACGGTTTAAAATCTCCGCCCCTGGCCATTCCCTGCTGCATCATGGACCAAAGTACATTGAATGGCCTCCATCCCACATTGTCACCTTTCGCAATGCCAGAATGAAAGGCACCACATATCCCCATGGGTCAGAAACATGCCCATTCCTTCACCCGGACCAAACAGCAGGTGAAGGGGCATTAGAAGTAACAGCTCTACGATGACTCTGGGGTCCGCCATGAAGCCAATGCAAAATGGAGAACAAACCTCTGCAGCAGTGCATCAATAATGTCTCCAATGTTATTATAACATGGACTCATCATACATATGTCCGGGAAATAGCCATAATCCATGTCAATACATCTGCTTTCGTGGCTGCACACCCCATTTGCCCCAGGTGTCAGATGGTACGCTTTTCGGAAGTGCGCATGACATGCACCACTGATCCAAAGAGGGACTTTATAGAGGACGCCATCACGTGCCATTTCATGCATCGCGCCTAGTTCCTTGAGCAGCATCCCACTTGTACCTTTAGTATTATCTAGTAGGTACAATTAGCATTTCAATCTACATGAAATACCGCTCGCAGATATTTGAAAGACTTTGAGCCGACAGCAAGGCCGGAGCAAAAGACTCTCTCCCCGGGCAGAATATAATTGATGATGACAACTCCATAGGCTCCAACACGTACCTCATCATTACAAGCGGCGTGGTCAGCATCGCAAAACTGTCACCAAAGGAGGGGCACCGCAGAATCCGGACGCGTCTTCATCCCTCATCGCAGGCCGTATCGCAGACGCGTGACGAGGAATCACAGCCATATTCCGGACTCGTCCTCAACGCCGAATTATAGACACGTGATGCGGAGCGTAATGCAGCGCCGTACGTCACGTGTCAACAATGAAGGTCCCCTCCTCAGAGATGTGTTGCCCACGGGAACGAACTCAAGAGCCGCATTCCAGCACCGAATTGCAGGTGAACTTCAAACTTGTAACTGAAGTAAGCACTCAGCGCCATTTTCACCAATGCAATCAAATGTTAAAAATAAAAATTAAAAAAAAATAAAAATTAAAAAATAAAAAAAACCCACACAAAAATCAAAAAATACGAGGAGGGGGAGGAAGCCCATTATTAAATATAAAATGTCAAATCAATCATCAATTGCGTTAGTATTATCCCGTAATGCCTCAAGCCAAGATAAAGCTTCCTTTGGGTCAGAAGTAATTCTCTTTCCCTCTGGCAACATCCAGGTCATAGAGTTATATCTATTCAAGAAAGACTTCACTTTCAGGGACTTTGCCAAGTCTTTTACACCCTTAAAGCATTTCCGAGCTGCCATGATTTCTTTAGGGTAATCCGGGAACACAAAAATAGGCTTTCCTTGTAGAAGGTAGTTCCCTTAGACCGAGCAGCAAGCAGCAAACCTTCCTTCTTCCTGGCCAAAACAAAGACCACCATGATGTGCCTAGGTCTAGAACCAGGCTGCTTACCAATCCTATAAACATGGTCAATATCCTCCTCCTTAATTGATATTAGACCAAAGCAATCCTTGAAATCCCAATAACTGCTGAAATCAGTTTCTCAACTCCAGGGTCTTCCTCTACTCCAACCAGTCTGACATTTCTTTCTCGCAGTTTGAAGTCCATTTCCAGTCTCCGGTCTTTCTCATCATGGAGGTCCTTTTTTAAATTGTTATAGGCCCTGTAACTTCCTGCCATCTCTGAAGTCATTGAATGTGATTTTCTTTCCAGCTTTTCCACTTTACCATCCAGATGACGCACCTTAGAGTTCAGTTCTGCCAAGGTAGTTTTCACTTCTACCATGTCCAGGGATATCTGCTTCAGAAGCTTATAAATGTCCTGACTGCTCGGATTCTCCTCTTCCATCTCCATCAATTGTTTCTGTTTCTTGGAATTAGGATTTTCTGGTTCTTGAATTTTCTTTTTTGAATTCATTATCAATCATGAAATTGCTTCAGGGGGGGACCAGGAGCTGCATGTTCAAGCTGCTGTCACCTTGGCCAACATTCCGGAATCCTCCTTGTCGGTTTCTGTATTCTAGTCTACTGAAGAGTAAGTTTACTCTTTCGTTTTATGTTTCTTCTATTCTTCAATCAATCTTTACTTACTTCGGAACAGTAGTGTTACAGAATACTCGAGTCTAAGTTTAGGTTCAATGGATCTTTAAGAACCCCCGATAAATAGGTCTGGAGGTCTTACCTGAGCAGACTGATATGTTCAACGGGAAGCAAATGCTGAACTCAAGAATCTCCCCGACCAATGTGTCAACCTCTCAACTGGTAGGGAAACCCAGAGTAAGAGGTACGCACCAGTCAGGGAAACCCTCTGGGGAAGAAAACCCTGGTCGAGCGCCGGATCCGAAGATTGGAGCGTGGTTTGCAGGCTGATGACGCCTATTCGATCGTGGTGTAGCGTATTGGAAGACTGCTTCTGGAGAGGGAAGAAATGAGAAGCGAAGTAAGGAATAGTAGAAGTATAGGAAGGGGATAAAAAACAGGAAAGAAACTAATTCCCCTGACCTCTTAACCAGCCGGATTGTAAATACCAGAAGAGAAGCTGAGAATATGAGGAACGGAGAGGGCGACTGGAACACAAGTCTGTCAGAAGAAAGTAAAGGTGAGTAAGCCCGTAAAGGCAATCCCTACAATACCTGAAGACAGATTCAGAAAGGGACTGGGACGGGAGTATTTAATATTATCCAGAATGTAGTGACTCGAGAACTCAAAGGCAGCGTTTCCGAATGAGACGCGAGATGAATCCGGGGGATTTGTGTAAACAAAGAATGCTGAAAGGAGAATCTGGAATATTAAGAGGAGAGGGGTTAGTATTGATCAGAGGTAAGAGATTTATGCTGAAGATTTGAGATTGCCTGGTTGCGAACTCACGGAGCATCCTCTAGTACAGTAGCGACGCGAAGAGCTGGAAGTCTCTGTGTCCTATGAAGAGTCACGTGAGCGGTACGCCGTACCTCTGGCAAACGTGAGAGGACTGGAACGGTGATAGCGGAATCGTCCGTGCTGCGATCCACCATCTTGAAGGTACTTTTCCGAATGGAGCCACAGAGCCGGCTTCTAGACCAAAGGGACCAGAGCTTCGTGAGTGTAACAAGTAGTTCCATAAAGACACAACAACTATTAACAAAACATAACCAAAGACTAATGGTTAAAACCAACAAAAAAATGAAAATGGATTAAAACTTCTTATGGTGTACGTACTAGGTCATACTGAAACATGGATTACAAGATAATCTGGTGTCACAGGATTCAAGTAACTAGATGCCAGTTTCCTAAAAATACATCCATTATTAACAGTGATAGCCTAGTAATTAAAATATGAGCTATTCTACTAGAATTCCTTGAATCAAGCTACCCCAACCATATTAAGATATGCGTTGCGTATCAGCCTGTTCCATAAAGTGCAAATGCCAAGGTGTTCAATCAGTACAATGATGATACAAAAGAATCGATTTAAGAAAGGGCCTCATTGACATAGGAACGTATCTCTTAAATTGGTAGTAACAGGACATTCAGTGGGCACAATAATAGCATGTAAAGGTAAAAATTAATGAGTGGAACCAGACCGAATTATACAATTTGCATAGCAATCACCTTTCTTAAGGAGCAAGTAAAATGTTTCCTTCTAGTCAATGCCTGCCTTGGGTACAACAATACGCACCAGCTGATCTTGGGTGTGACAGCCCATAATAAGTAGAGCAAGGCTAGACTACATTGTAAAAGCTATGTTTCTCTTAATATAGGGATTAGGATTCTTGCCCTGATGATGTTGTACACCGGGCAGAAGAACATCAAATTCAAGAGATCTTCTTCTGAAGCTTGGCATAGCGGGCATTATTTTCCCTCGATTGTCTGACCACCATGAGGTAATCGCTCTCAAAGGGAGGCAATTGAATCTTGCTCTGGTAATTACAACTCTTTCTTTTGGGTTGTTAGCGCATATCAGGTATTTTTGCATCGACCCTGATGTCAGTATGGCATGTGCAGTTCTAGTGATTCCCGCCTTTCATCAATTAATTGAATCCCAGTGTTTTTAATTGTAGGTCTACGGGCCCTGCCAGCATAGTTGGTGATATTAGATATTGATGCGCACTTACTTTCACAAGGAATGCTTTTACACTGCGCAGCCATGGAATCTTAAATGCCCCATCTTTCGCTAATTATTTAAAATAAACAGTGTCATCCCTGCCTGAAGGTTGCTCAGATTCTTAGCCAGTGTAAAACTGGTTCAACAGCTGTTTCATCCTCTAAAAATGATATGCCAAACTCCATATGGACACCATCATTTGGTGCATGCTGTGGCAAACAAGCAATCTTTTAAAGAAATAGTTCTTGTATGAGGAAAAAGGCAGCATGGACTGAAGTGTTTAAGAGGGAGAGACAATGCACGAGAAAGAGTAAGGGCCTCAGGGAGGAAGAGGCGGGCAGTTGGGAATAAAGATAGTTGTTGTACGACATGTCCTGTCTTCTTTGCGTGCATGGAAGATTTGAGGGGTATAACAACTGGCAACAAGAGTAAACAGAGATAGCTTGTCCTCATTTATACCGGCGGGGAGACGCCGTCCTTGTGTTTGTGGGCGTGACGCACAATCTTTGCCTGCCACCCGGCATCCTATGGGCAGCGGCCTGTCCTTGCTGCGCGAGCGTGCCAGCGGCCTTCCGGGGGCCTGTGCCATTTAAGCCCTGCCCACTGGTGCTACGATCAGGAAAGGTGTGGGAGGAGGTGTCCGCACATTCAGGCAAATGAAACCCACCGACCCAAACCCCGAGATTCAACTGCTGTGACGCCTGAACAGACCTGACAGACGGTGGAAGCATGCTCGATTTCAAGTTCATGCCCAGCAGCACCCCAAATGCTACAGCAGGTATGTTCACGTGCATATCCACCAACGGCCAAAAAAGACCGAACGCATAGCACATAAGGCCACCCAAATACTAGCAGGCATGGTGGACCAGGCAGGAGGACAGAGCGCACCACTAAACATTGCTGGCAGTGCCGCATTTCTGAGGAAGCCTGCCCCGTTGAGCATCAAACTACAGTCGGATAGAGGACCCAGATGGGCAGTGTGGGTCGAAGATTTCACTGGTTTCATTAAGGCGGTGGGGGAGGAGAAGTCGCCGGTTCTTAGGTATATCTTCACGAATTTGGCAGGGGAAGAGGTAAATGCCATCATTAAGACCATCCCGACTGAAGACAGAGACACATACCAGGCCCTCCTGGAAGCCCTAGACAAGAAACTGGTGATACAACCAATTAGGGACTATGAATGCTATGTGTTCAATCAATGCCATCAAGCATCTCATGATACAATGGAGGAGTTCATCACAAGGCTTCCCCAAAAATGAGTTCACTGCCAATATTCATCTTTTTCGGGCGTTGAGGCAATTAAACTCTGCGTCATCGAAGGGGGCACATCGTCACTGCTCCGCAAATGGCTCCTGAAAAAGCCTCTGGCCATCGATAAGGTGATGAGATGGCAAGAGTACACGAGAGGGTGGCGATACAGGCCTCCGCCATAGAGACCTTGAAGAAGAAGACAGACAGGGACAACACAGTAGCAGCCCTTACCAGCGGCATTGACGGGGAAAGAAGCACAACAGACCACCAGATACCACTGAGTGGGCCGCATAGGGAAGGATACTCGCAGCGGAGACCAGGGCTGTTAGGGAGAATTCTCAAGAAGGTGCTAATTTCCCTTACCTTTTGAGACCCCCAGCAACTTTGCTGGATTTCTAGGATTTGATTTTTTACCTGGGAAGAGCGTGAGCATTTTTCCCCCACTCTTCCATGTATTTTGATATGCGTTTTACTTTTGTGTTCTTTGGTTATGGGGTTTTAACACAACTCCATAGGCATCATCTTTTTCTGTGTGTCACACAGCACCTTCAGTGCAGTGACACAGGGATGCCTTTCAGACTTCCCAAGGTTTAAATACCTTCTCTGGGACTGACCACTGTCTCCTAGAGCATGTAAAGTTACATTGACTTTACTAGTCTCTTTAAATGTACAGACCCAGCATACGCTATCTTCCTATAGAGTGCTGGAGGGGTTACCTAGCACCCCCTGAGTCAAAACACTCATGTAAGATTCAAATGTTACCCTTTCCTACTTTAAATGGCTGGTGGCAGTGGTTTAGATCAAACTACCATGATTTTTTCCGACCGCGAACAATGGTAGCTAAAAATCGTGTCAGCCATGTTTTTCAATATGGCGCCCAAGACCTATCTGTAAGAACAGACTCTGGTCAATTTTTTTTTGCCATTTCTTTTAGGAAAGGTCCTTCTTGCGTTTGTCTCTGCGCGGCAAACCAGGTTTGGTCCCTTTGTTCGTTGGCCTTTGGCGGGCTTCAGTGCTGAAGCCCTCCTCTGGCGCCTGAGTGTCTGGGGTGGACAGGATGTGAGGGAGGTGCCCGAAACTCCCTGTGCTTAGTCTCCTGGAGACCTGAATGCAATCTGGCGTGATTGGCCGGCTGGCTGTCTGGCAAGGACAGCCACCCTGCCGTGTGAGTGACAACCAGGCTGGAATGAATGGGGGAAAACTCTTTAAAAGCAGGTCTCTGGGACTTGGAAAGCAGAGTCGACCACTACAAGGAAAGACCCTAAGAAGAGCTGAAGGAAGAGGACCGCTGCAAATCCTGGACGACCGGTGATGCCCTGCTGCAGGTCCGAATTGCCTGAAACTCCATTGACAGAGATGCCCTTCAAGGTTAACCTCTTCCCTTGAGTTTGGTGGCAACAACCAACTCGTAAGCCGCCTGGACACCGTCCCCTCCTGGTCGAATTTTCTGCAGAGTGCTGTGCAAAACCGGATAGCCAGTGGGAAGGATACCAGTTTGTAGTCTTTAAGGCACTCACACCTTAAACCAATGTTTTGCCAAGCTTGTGGCTTCTTCCCTGGGCAGTGCAGGAACCTCCTGACGTCCTCCTTCTTGTCCCCAGGACTGAAGGTCAGGAACCTCGAGATCTGCTCGAACTTCCAGGAACAACTGCCTCAGCTACAGCTCTTCTTCACTTTAAAAGGTACTGTGCAAACCCGGTCCGGGAATCTTTTCGGCCACAGTGAAAGTTTGTGAAACTTTCCTGACTTCGAATGCTTGTCCTTCCCTAAACATTTGTCTAACTATTCGTCTGACCAAATTCTTCTAAGATCTGTGGCAAAGACTTAAACGTTTACTACCAGAACTGTGCTATCCTATACAAAGACTCTGAACCATTGACTTTGGCCCAAGCCTATGAACTGAATTGCTGGTTGTAGTAAACTGAAACACTTTGCGCTGCCTATGAAAGTATTTGTGCTATTGATTCCTATAACCTTGTCTTTTTACCCCTATTCAAAGTAACTGAAGTGCCATTTTGCTCCCACTTCAGGGAAGCTGAACTTGTTCAGTAACGTATTGGTTGTGTATTTGTGGTATATTGGTATATGGTATTGAGCTGCTCTTGCTAGTGTCATGTTTTCAAAGTGAATGTGTAAATAAATGTATATTCTTTTACCAAGAAACCTTGAGTAAGTGTTTTTTTGAACCACTGTATATTTGTTGGTCCTTTGTGTAACTTGTTCTAATGCTCACTCAACTCTTGAGATAAGTCTGGCTGCTCAGCCACTGCTACCACATAACTGTGTAGTACAGGCTTGTACCAAAGGTGAAATTGTACTGACACTTGTAGTCTTAATTGCATGTAATGTTCCCAAAGGGTACTGCATGTGATTCTGCCTAACAAGGGCCACACCACCACAGGCTATGCTACCACTGTGGAGAGCTTTTTCCTCATGCGGGACCATGCCCTGCAATGACCAAATGGTGCTCCAGGTGCAGGAGAGAAGGACATTTTCAGGCGGTCTGCCGAGAAGGGAGGCCATTCCACCCAACGAGCCAGCAACAGGTGACAACTCACTTGGAGACAGCCATATAGACCAATCCCGCTGGCCCTACCGTGGAGATAGACCCAGTGCTACCCACAACAGCCGAGGAGGATTGTGTAAACAATGGAACATGAAATAGGATATGGAGAGACACCCACATATGACACGCCGTCATGATCAGAATACTATGCGGATGCCTACGGTTACTCGGTTTGCCCATTTGCGAACTGGGAGGAACTTTCATACGCACAAGACGCAGAATTCTCAGATGAATATGTAAACCTGTGAGGCATGCAGAGTACTGGTGATGATGGACGCAGTCCCACACACGTTCCTCAATGACACTGGGACCAAACGTCAACATTAGGGAAAACCCAAGAGTTGATACAGTCAAAGGCAAGGATTCTTTAATGAGGGGCCAATGTACCGCTGCCGTCGATAGAACAATTCGGCAAAACATTCTCCTTCAAAGGGAAGAAGATAGACACTACCAGTCACGTCCTCCGGAGCCCAGTCCAAGGAAAGTGCCTACTGAGTTGTCGCACAGTGAAAGCACTTGGCCTGATTGACATTAAATTCAATGACAACGAAGTAGTGGTATTCCGTGAAAGCCAGCACGAGTACAAGTCCATATGTCACCTAAAAGGGTCACTATTGACCAAGGAGATGATCAGAGACTCATTCTCCGAACTGTTTCGAGGATTGGGTAAACTGAACGGCACAGTGATTAGCCTCCACATAATGCATCAAGTCAAACCCGTCCCTCAACACCCGAGAAGAGTGGGATGACAGGAAGCTGTCACAGGAATTACAACAGCACCTGGACAACGACATAATTGAACGCGCGACATGGCCCATGCCCTGGATCTCACCAGACTTCGACTCTCTTGTGTCGGGAGAGAGAGAGAGAAAAGAGAGAAAAGAGAGAAAAGAGAGAAAAGAGAAAAGAGAGAAAAGAGAGAAAAGAGAGAAAGAGAGAGAGAGAGAGAGAGAAAAAGAGAAAGAGACCCCCGGGGCCCAAGATGGTGGACATAATCGTCAGCCTAAACTGTGCAACAACATTTTCTAAACTAGACCTAAATCAAGGGTACCACCAACTGGAGCTCCAACCTGACTCTAGAGGGATAACAACATTCGCATTGTATGATGGCCTCTTCAGGTATAAGAGGCTGAACTCTGGGATCTTCTCAGCTGCAGAGATATTCCAGGAGACCATCAGGCACCTAATCCTCCCGGTCAAAATGGCTTTTAATTATTGGGACGATATCCTGGTGTATGGCACCACGCAAGAGGAACACTATTGAGCGCTCCTGGAGGTGTGTGACATCCTGAGGAAAGCCGGGCTCACCCTAAATTACTACAAATGCAACATCAGCAGGGACAAGCTGAGGTTCTATGGCCACATCTTCTCGGGGGAAGGAATGCAGCCAGACCCAGAAAAAGTGCACGCCCTCAACAAACTACAGGAACCCACCCATGTGGGAGAAGTAAGATCCTTCCTAGGGATGGCTGGGTACTATGCCCGATACCTACAGAAATATGACATCGCCACTGAGCCACTACAACGGCTCCTATGAAAGGATGAACCGTTCCGATGGTCAAGAGAATGCCAGGAGGCTTTTTACACGATCAAATGGGAACTAGTGAGGGCATACTTCAACCCGAAATGGCAAACGGAACTAGTGGTCGATGCCAGCCCAATCGGCCTGGGAGCCATCCTGGCACAGCGTGAAGAGCCAGATGCCCCCCCAAGCTGTGTTGTGGCCTATGCAAGCAGATCCTTGTCCCAAACGGAAAGTGCATATTCACAGGCGGAGAAAAAGAGCCTGGCAGCAGTATGGGCGTGTGAATACTTTGACCACTTTGTGATTGGAAAGTAGTTCACCCTCGTGACAGACCACCAAGCCCTCCTGTCATTGTTCGGCAAACCAAGAACAAAGATGCCTCCCTGGATAGAAAGATGGGGAATCCGCCTCCATGAGTATGATTATACCATTGTGCTCCAGCCGGGGGGACAGTAATCCAGCCGACTACATCTCAAGGCACCCAACTACAGCAGATCTGCCACCAAGGGAGGGCGATGCAGAATATCTATGCCATGTAGCAGAACAAGGCCTACCGCCCGCTTTCACCACCGAGGACCTAGCCAGGGCGAAACAGTCCAACCCGTCAACCAGATAGGCCAGAGAACTCACTGCAACTAACAAATGGAAAGACTACAATAGACTATCACGCCAGTGCAAAAGAAGTAACCAAGCAGGAACTGAAATGCATGGCAAAGGTTAGTTATCCCGTCGTCCCTTCGGAGAGGGCTGGTGCAGTTGGCACATGAAGGGCACCAAGGGGGAAAGGCAACCAAAGACCTACTCCAACAGTCGGCGTGGTTCCCACTCATGGACGCACACACGATCCACGGCTTTCGCCCAGATCGCTGGGGTCATAGATAAGGTATTCAGCAAGTGGGGTATCCACATCACAGTTAAAACAGACAATGGACTGCCGCTCAATGGCCAAGACTTCCATAGGTTCGCAAGACATCTAGGCTTCAACCACCAGTGGATAGCACCGCTGTGGCCAAATTCCAACAGGATGGCAGAGCGGTTTATGTTGTCTATCAAGAGAACAATCCAAAAGGCGAACATTGAAGGAATGCCAATCCAGCAGGCCCTGTGCCGCATGCTCCATTACAGAAACGCACCACACTCCGTGACCAGGGTACCAACCGGGGACCTGATGAGAGCGTATCAAGCCAAGACACGCTTACCCCAAGGGGCTCCCATGACCCAGAGGGAGCCAGAAGATGGGGAGTGCTAGAGGACGAAGTAAGAGAAAGGGATGTAGAGGCAAAGGAAAGAACGGATGGACCAGGAAAGCAATGGTCAAGGAGTTTGAAGAAGAAGAGGTGCTTGTGAAACAGAAAATAAAGAGGAAGACAGATACCCGATATGATAGCATCCCCTCAGGGTGACCGAAATAAAAGGGACCATGGTGACAGCCGCCAACGCCCAAAGGGCTGTCACAAGGAATGCGTCGTTCTTCAAACACTTCAGGCCGGATGAAGATACCGACAAGAGAAAAAGGCCCCAGATGAAGAAGGAGAGGAGAATGAGGAAAGTGTCTCGACATCAGCTGGAAGGGGAGATGGAGACAAGGCAGCGCAAGAGAACCATCACGAGGCCCTGCAGGCTGATCGAGGAGGTGTATCATGGACGTAAGGAGATTTGTGAGGGGTACGAGTTGCGAGGAAAAAGGCAGCATGGACGGAAGGAGTTAAGAGGAAGAGACGATGCAGGAGGAAGAGGAGGGGCCTCAGGGAGGAAGAGGCGGGCAATTAGGAATAAAGATAGCTTGATGTACGACGTGTCCTGTCGTCCTTGCGTGCATGGAAGATTTGAGGGGATATAACAGTTCTCTACCACATGCAGATCATTTACATTCTCATACACCCCATAACGAGGCCCCATATATGGCCACTGATTCTGCTTCACTAAGATACACTTTTCTTATTGGGTCTAGCGGTTGGGATTTCGACATACTCCTAAATTTTCTTAAAGCCCCCTCGCCCCAGAGTTTGCTTAATTCTATTTGTTTGCTTTGTGAGGAGCAACTTCCCAGGCAGTATTGTTGAAAAAAGTATCCCAACTCCTTGACCATTGGAATTATTCTTTTGTTGCTATACATAGATGGGATCTTGGTTTTGAGGTTTCTCGCATGCCATACCATTACTGCTGATTTGCCTGCATTTACTTCAAGGTCTAAATTGTTCATAAAAATAATATTCGCCATGATTAGCTGTTGGAGCGCCCAAGGCATGCAGGCAATTATCATTGTAGGCTAAAACCGGGAAAGACCTATACCCAGTTTAGGTACATCGACACAGTGGGCCTCATTCCGAGTGTGGCGGCCACCGTTCATTCCGGGCCGAAACATTACGAGTTCTGCAGCGGGTCCCGCTCTCAACCCCTGGCCAGACCAGACGTGTAGAGCGGGACCCGCTAGCAGAACAGGATGCTAACAACGGGCCCGTCATTAACGGGCCCATTGTTAGCATCCTCCCCATTCCCATTGAGCCCTATGGGGGATCAAATGGGAATGGGGACATACCGGGTCCGGGTCCCGCGAAAGGGAATTACCGGGCCCTCCAAGGTCAGAATAGCCCGGTAAGTCTGCTTTTGCGGGACCCAGACCCGAGTTTGGGGGTAGCCATGCCGCTGAAAACGGCATGGCTACCTCCAAACTTGTAATGAGGCCCAGTGTCTCGAGAAGCCCATAGAGAAAACAGTGCAGAGGCCAGTATGTACCCTTGATGTACTCATGCGTTAACAGGGCAATACTTGGTGCACTATCCATTAGTCCCACTCCCAACACAAGTTTTGGTGTCCTTATGTACGTCGATCAGTAGGTTTATTATTTCTGGTGGGCACTTTAAGGACAAGACACAGCTTATGCCAATTTACCTTATTGAATGCGGTGCTCAGGCGCATATCCCTATATATATTCCTTCAGTTTTTAGTGCTTTGTGGCTAATTTTTCAGTTTAGACACTAACACTTGAAATAGACTTGACAAAAATAAACAGTATTGTGATAGTACAACTATTAGGGTTTGTGGTACCTTTACATTAGTCTGCAGTCCTTAGAGCTTTGGTAGGATGCTACGAGGCCTGAATTCATCATGTCTGCTGGCATTAAACATGCTAACTGTACTGTAGGCTCTCATGAACAAGAGAGGATTATGTTTGAGGCATGGACTATTCGGAAAACTACAGTCAAACCAGGAAGGGAGGAAGATGGCCGGTAGCCCCAAGGTTTATTTATTTGTATATTTATATTGCGCCGAAAGCCCGCAGGCATTGTTACTGCTGAGAATGGATATTCCAAGAGGGATCTTGTCATGTGATCAGTACATCAGGTGCACAAGAAGGAGAAGGTGGATTAAAGAGGAAAGTGCCCAGGCCTGACAGTATGCAGAATTCATTCATCTCTATTCACTGCAGAACTTCAAATAAAATGCCGTACTGTGAGAGGAGAGAAAAAAGAATGCGAGGCAGGAATGAGGCAGGCATCTCTCAGTGGGGATGATGCACAGTATCCAGATGATGAACATGATGGCTGCAATTCTCGAGTGGGCATTGCAGCATGTATGCCATAACAGACCGAGAAATATTAACATCACACACACACACATTAAGATGTCTTGGATATAAGGCGGTGTGAAGTGTTTGCTAGGAAGCCTGAACATGCCAGGCATGTGATGGAGGTAGATCGTTTTGGCGCATGAGCGCAGGCAAGAGAACTTCCCCATCATGCTTGGCTCTTTGCTACCGACCTTTCATGTGATGGATTTCCGAATGCACCTCACATGTTTTGCTAACTTTACTGCTCCCAATGGCAATACAGCCAGGAAAAATGTTTTGCTTCTTAGATGCAGCATACAATAATGTGCACCTCACTGGAGCCTGGCACATTTGCTGCCAATGGTGAATTTTGATGCCAAATAATGTACTGATCAATGATTGTACCCTGTGGTTACACTGCACCCCATTAATATGTTCTCCTTGGACGACAACCTGTGATACTATGCTTATGTTTGAAGCTGGGCACCTAAACTGCACTTTAGGAACCTTTTCAGTCTGGCACTATTAGACATCACATCTCGCCATCCACTGAACACACTGCACCAAACACAATGACTGGAACCACTACAAACTACAGTCCCGATAACCATGAACAGTCACCTTCTGCACAGTAACCCATGCTTGAAGGTAAGCCACTTGCCCACAGACTACCCCACACAACTACTGCTCAAATGTACCATAACTGATATCGACCAGATGAACACATGGATAGACAGGGCCGAAAGGGCTACTTTCTGCTGCAGGCCCCAAAGCACCAAAAGGACATTACAATGGCAGCAATTGTGCTATATAAAACCTAGTAATATGTCATAACATATTATACTGCTGGGCTCTCCTTTCACTTCCTTGAGGTGAGACTGTCATCAGGGCACTTGTTAGCCAGGTGCATCATTCCCGAGGTCCGAGAGCTATAAAGTAGAGAGATAATGCAGCATCTGTAGAGGGAGACAAGGGTGAGTTTCAGCATCTGTAAATGGAGAAACTCACTCCAAGATTGAAGCCTCACCTCTGAGTATACTTAAGACCGTCAATGCTAACATTGATAATGTTCGCGAATCGTCTGTACACTAGGCTTCCAAAGTATTTCTTGACATCTAATTTTGTTGCAAACGTTTAGAAATCAATACAATTAACATGGAATCTGACCGGCAATTGAATGTTAGCCGCCACTTCTTACAAAAACCTAAGCAACGAATGGTCGATTTCAAATCCGAGATAAGGCACATATATCGCCATGCTCCCAGTGCGCCATACTAGACGCTGTGAGTTAACATTGCTGATTTCGCAACATGTCGAGTGCACCACCTGTCGTAGGCTGAGCAATGACAAGCTGGACAATAAGGTTTACAGTTGTAGCAGTTATATGTTTATTCTCAGTTTCAGTAAGAAACAGATCGCATCAAAAGCCTGTTGGTAATAAAAGGTTTCCCTAGAAACAAGACAGTTTTCTAATGCAACAGTGTTAATAATGGGTTTAAGGCGAAAGTGGGTTTTCTTTGGGTGTTGTACATATTAGTGTTCTAAATAGAAAGTTCCAAAATTCTAATCTAGAGTCCTTTCCCCTCCTGGGACACCCTAATCTACAAAACAATGTCCAAGAGCATGTGGCAAACAGGATGATTTCAAAATATTCTTCACAAATCTTTAGCCACTAGGCTACGGTATGCTAACAGCATAAATCTTCCAAACCTTGGCCAACATGAGAGTTCTCCAACCTACAAGTCCTCCCCTAAACTAATTCAAAAGAATAACAAAAATACAATTGTTCTTGGAAAGGCTCCCCTGGAGCCACTTAGTCTGGACTTCTCCTTCTGCCTCTGCTTTCACCTCTCAACTTCAGGATATCTCACAGGAATATAGCGCACAGTTTATATTTCATAGGCCGCTCCAGGGCAAAGCAATTTTTACTTCTAAGATTCTCCCCCTCCACCTTGGTGTTTTCTAGGATTCATAAAAACCTCTGTCCTTGATCTTGGCTGCTTTTGCCTCGATCTCTTCAATCTTCTTACACAAGTCCTTGCTGGAGTTTGGCTTTCTCAAGTTTCACAACAGGTCATCACTGGACACTGGCTTTCTCAGGGTTCATAAAACCTCCTCCCTGGACCTTGATGCTCTCGGGTTTCAAAACATGTTGAATAGGTAGTTCAACCCCTACCCCCCACGTTTTGGGCACTTGTCAGGCAGCCGATATTATGGCCCCCTCCACTCATGGGTCCTGGTACACCGCCTCCCAAATGTTGCTGGTGGTAAGCCTTGGTTTGTAGCCTGCCGACTCCCCAAGGGTTCTGAGAGGTACGGAAGGTACTCCTTCTGGCAAGCATCCCTTCTCAGGACTTCATGTGCTTAACAGCTCTTAGGATCTCTTTGCACACCTTCAAGGTTTGGGGCACCTTCCCCCAGGCAACAGTTCCCTTTTTGGTTTCTCTAATCAAGCCTTTTCCAAGGCTGTCAGCTTCTCAGCTTGTATCCCGCCAGTACCATTCCCTTGTATCAAGGAAGAGGTGTTGTGCATGCCTGCTTGCACCAATAGTCTCTCCCCGACTGCCCCTTTACACATCACTGTGTTGAGAAGGATTTCGAAGTGTTTGAATTATTGATTATTCCCCATTCACTTGGAGACCTCGAATTACATTAAGTTATTAGTCCAAGTCAAGCATTGGTTAAGAACCGGATGGTCTAACTGCCATTGATCTCAAACCTCACACGGTATACTGTGCATTATTTAACGAAGATAACTTTGACATCTCTAAAGGACTTTGCTCCGAGACATTTTTGATTTGTTTGTACAGCTACATGTGATATGATCCCTTGTTGTGCATATGTCTTTATGTTGACCAGTTTATTTACTGTTGTAATGATTTTTTGTATGTGTTTATTAAATACATGTCCTTCCCGTGCTTGCAAATGAGTGGAAGTGTATATGCAGAAGAGTTTGAATAACTGAGCCATCTGCTCCAATCTGGAGTGTGCTGCTGTACTCCAGATAGGATTATCTGGGCTTGTTTTGCATGACTTCTTCAGGTTCGATGGAGGGCAGAACCTATATGCCAGGAAGCACCTCTGTAGAATATTTACTTTTCTTACTGTGTTTGGTAAAAACATGAAAAGGTTTATGATTTGAGTGCAATTCCCACATTGTCTTTCTTTTGCATGGCGTTATTACAACCAGTAACCTGAAGGGCTTATTTGGGAAAGGGTTTACTGTGCCACATATGGGACAGTGAGCCAGCGGGATCCCTCCTCATCCACTCTTTGGGAGACTCATTGGATAGCAGCCTGACCAGCCCCGTCCCCGGTGCCTTACTTCCAGGATGTCTAGCAGCTCCTGTGGGGGCACCAGGATTCGAATTGATTCATGGTCTGTCTCAGCTGGGGAATATTTCCAGTGGAAGGGCTTACATATTTCTTCAAATTTAGCCTGAGCGAGCAAGCACAGTGAAGGAGTCAAAAATAATGTTGAGGGAGGAGTGGTCCCCCTCACTCCCCCCTGCTCCCCAACAGAATGTTTAAAATGTGTGGAAATGGTAGCTGCAGCTACAACTTAACCATCCCAGTAACCGTCACTATGATGACATTACTACTGTTATGCAGGAGAACAAGGATGAGTAGTGGATACAAACTCCTACTCAGCCCCACACTACTACTAGCAGTGTGCCTAATCATAAAAGTGGAACAGGCACATCCAGATGGTATACCTCCGTCTACACCTTTGATAACGTGGGCCAAAAGCAGGCTATAGTCTTTGGGGGTGATGTGAGCTAGCACAGAAGCATCCAAAACCGCAATAATACTGGGGTAGCAAAATTAAACGAATGTCCAAAAAGGTCCCATACAAATTTCAATTGAACTAAACGTACAAATAAATCAAAAACATTGCAACCCACTCATGTAAGGGAAGAGACAGAAAATGCAGACTTTATAATGAAAGGGGACACTCTGGGTCTGAACATAGCGTTGCACAGGCTATATCTTCTACAGCATAGTCTCATTCAATGAAGAAAACCTTTACAAGGTAAGGAGTGGGGTATTTAAGATGTCACCATGGCCATTTAAGGCAGGCCTATGGACAGAACGAAATTCAGATACTTTTTAGGGTTGTTAGCATCTCAACAGTATTGAGAGAGGCTTCTAGGCATTTTTGTTGGCATTTTTCCACAGTTCCACATTTCGAGTTTTCACAGGTTGAGTCTGTATTCGGGATGGGTGAGTCAATGGCTTTCAGTGGGTAGAGTAGGCATCTATATGGATCAAAGATGGATAGAAAAACAGCCATTGTCAAAGACCACTCTGAATGCTTTCAGTGGTTCAAAAGGTGATTTGAAACTGTTGAGCCGACTTGAGCAGATCAAAGTGGGCAAACAGTGCCCAAAGCTGGTTCTTGACTTCTGGTTGGTGAGGGACCCCATTCAGGGTCTCCAGGGGTGAGGTCTGTGTAATGCATTTACCAGCCAAGAAGGTTACCAGAGAGCAGGGGCTGTTGTATCCAATGGGCGGGCTCCAGGGTACCAGACGTATCAGCTTGTGGAGGCCTTGTCCAGGCAGCGTATCATCCCAAATGTCCCTGAGTAAGTGAACAGAGCGTGTGGTCTCACCATCTGCAATAATCTGCCACGGCGGACTGATCCCCCTTCTGGTCTTATGTAAAGGGTTCACTCCTGGCTGTTGTGTTTAGAGTCTTTTGCCTGGTGATAGCACACCCAGAGTGCCTTGTCTGATGGAAGCGGGGAGGGGGCACAGGAAATCGGGTGCCTAAGAAATGTGCTGATCATTTCCCTCCTGAACCACTCTAACCCCACACTATCATTGCCTACTCTGCATCAAAGGGAATCCAGTAATTAACATCCAAATGGGCACGTCCATTGTACTGGCAGCACTTGCCTTTGAAGCAATGGTTCCCAGCTGACCCCCTGGGAGAATTCCCAGTCCCCTATGGAGGGTTAAAAATCTTACTAGAGAGATTAAAATGTGCTTTTTTGGGCAGGCCCAATGGTTGTCTTGGATGAACACCATCCTCAGACAACTGTTTACGTGTAGGCCCCATCAGTGGAATGAGTAACTGGCAACCAAGGTGCTTATCAAATTACACAAAAGGATTTCGGCCCTTTTACTTGTAGATTTGCAGAGGCCACCATGTCAAAACTAGATATGGCTTATACTTAGATTGTAATCCGCCACCATGCCCTGGGAGAAAACAATAATAGAATTTAGGATCCACCTTGCCCATGGTTAAGGGCGGACCCCGCTGTTGTAACTTTGGGTTCCAGCAGCTGTTTTCAGGAATGTAGATGTTACTCTGTAACTGCCATGTTGCTAAACTACAGGGCAGTTACTGTGTCTCAGCAGAGTTGCAAGTTTGCGCAATACATTTTAGCAGGGAGCATTCTGAAAGTTAAAGGATTAGCAAATCTCACTTTCAAAGAAAGAATTACTAGCATCACTTTATATACATAATATATTTTTTTAAACTCAGGATTTTCTGCCCTCATGAATGTCATTCCGATTGCCCCATACCCCCAACCAAAATGCCTGAGCAACACCATCCTAAGTGCCCATTATCCAGGCCTATTGAGGCCATCTGCATTAGAGTACTGACATTCAGGTTTCTGCACGATGTATATATTAATATCTTCTAAGGTTATGTCCGAAAGCAACAACTTTCGATCTTTCACGGCATGGCCATTAGCCCACGAGAGTCCTGTCGTCTATTTGGACAGTAAAGAGAGTCCCAAAAATGTTGGTTTGCAACTTGTGCAAGCCTTAAACCACTTCAAAAGCCTCTTCTTAAATTGTGTCCCACTTTCTCTGTCTTGGTCAGTCCCTGTTAATGCAGGCAATGGGCTGTTTAACCCCTTCACCCCAGTCTCCCAACTCACCTTTACCAGCATCCATTCCATCTTTTTTCCCGTCTCCAGACCGCTTCCCCAAGGTGCAACACACAAAAGACCACGTCACATTGGCCAACACAATGCACGTCTTGCTTCGGGGAAGCAGTCTGAAAACCAGAAAGAAGACAGAATGGGTGCTAGTAAATGTGAGGAGGGAGACTGGGGGAGAGCCGGGAGAGGAGGGTTGCAGAATGGGACTGCAGGGCAATGAAGTAGAACAGGGGTTGTGTGGGAGGTGAAAGAGCAACATTGCAGGGGGTTGCCTTTGGCAGGTGGCCTACCGCAATGCCACCCTTTTACTTGCGCCTTCCAGAGATAGATCCAAAATCCCAGGCATCTGTTTTGATGAAACATTCTTGTCCATAATATGAGATCTTTAGAAATGGGGACCTATACAAACCATCTTTCAATCATCTTTGGCAAGAAGGAGTTAAAGTGACTTTCTTATGTGTTTTCTTTCATGCCCAATCATTCAAAGTAAGGGCAATGGTCCCATACCCTTTGATAATACCCAGTGAGGCCAAGTAGTTCTCCCTACCTGGGTCTAGGTGATAGAGATGTCAAAATTCTGGAAAACATTCACTTTTGTCTAAAAAGACTATTTTACCACCACTCATTTGGTGCCCTAGGTAAGTTACGGTACCCTGAACTGACTGCCACGTTAAAGACTTGCTAGCACCTGTTTCAAATAGGATAGATGGCCTTCACAGGTGTGGTTGAATACCACAACCATGTAAATAGGCAATGCTGACATTTTCTGAGCAATTGAGCACCTGGTTTACCATCCTTTCAAAGATGCCAGGGACATTTTCTAACTCAAAAGGCATGACAGTAACCTGTGTGGTAGGTCAGAAGGCATAAACGGACTATAAGGTTTCATGTTCATTTTGCTTTTATTTAAATATTTAAAAAAAATGGCTCACTAACCCTAGTTTATGGGATGCTCTACCCAACCAAACTAAACTATGGTGCCAGTCGTCAGATGTGAAGTCCAAACGTAATAGTCCATCCTCCATCACAACTAGCCTAAGCTGACCATACCACTATTCATACTTAAGAAAAGACCAGGAGAATGACTCCCTTCTCCTGAGGGATGCTTCTCAGCACAAGTCTCTCCAATAAGATATCTTCAAATAGCTCTTTCAGTTCTTTCAATTGGTCTTCCAAGGCCCTTATATATGTGGTCTGCCATTTCTCCAAACACTTTCCTTCTTCTTATTCCTCAATCAGCCTTGTGAGTAGGTCAGTCCCCTCGGTGGTCTTCACTCTTCATATACTTTTGCCAATCACTGGGACTAGGATGCAGGGTCCCTGAGCCATCTTCTTTCTTTCCACTCCCCGGGTCTCCCGCTCTCCCCTGTATCTGTATTGAAGGGGTTCTGCATCACAGGGTTGATGTTCTCCTTCTCTCCTCTGGTTGGTCAGGATGATTTTCTGGTTCCTTCTGTGTCGCTCTTCCATCACGCTTCACTCTTCTTTGGTGGTTTTGGCGATTACATAATTTTTCCGGATTCCCTTACATGCCACCACCTTCTTCCTTTAGTTTGTTGGTTGGGTTTGCCACCCATGAACAGACCTCACTGGGTCTGTTATTGGCATATCACATAGTCGGCATGCCACCAACGGGGATCTTCACTGGCCCTTCTCAAGCATCCCTCTTGGGACTAGTACGGATATCCTCCTCTCTGCTGGTCGGGCAGCGTGCTGCCATCCCTTTTTCTCAGTAACTGCTTTTGACAAGCCAGGCAGCGTCTCCCTTGGTTTCCCAACATCCTCGACCTGGCCGGGTTGAAACTCCCAGGTCTCACTTTGTTCTCTTGACCCTCCTCTTTCCAGGACACACTCCTGGGGCTTCCCCAGCTTCCAAAGAACGTCCTTCCTTTGTGTTGGGTTCATATTCACTATGCCTCCTGTTGGCTTCTTTGAGGCAGTATTTGGCAGACAAGCGCTCTCCATTACTCGCATTTTCCTACTCTTCAGAGTATCAGGTTGACGTTGGTCTTCTGGTATTATATTACAATAATACATGTAAGAGGAGTTTAGTTATCTGTCAATTAATTAAGTTGTACTAGGTTTTTGAAGATAATTAGAAGGGGGTTCCTTATGGCAACGAGAGTCCTTATCCAAGGCTTTCCCGCGTCGATAGCCAAGGCAGGGAGGAACGTTTGCCACTGTGCTACTGTCCCTGTCTCCTACAACAAAGCAGAGCCAGTAAAGCCAGCACAGCCGGTGAGTCGGGTGTTAGGGAGAATTTTCATTTTAGTGCTTAGTTCCTCCCAACTGAGAGACCTCCAGCTCTTTTGCTGGGCTTTAGAACTTTTAAATTTTAACCCTGGAGCGAGTGAGTGTTGTTTCTGAAGTCCGACAAACTCCATAAGCATCTACTTTTTGTATAGTGACACACTGCACCTTCAGTGCAGTGTCACAGAGAAATCCTTTAGATTTTTCATAAGGTTTAAATACATTTTCTTGGGTGAACTACTGTTCCCAAGAATAGTAAAGTGAAATTGACTTTACTCACCTTTTCTCTTTGTAGGTCCAGCTCACACCATTTTATGAGGAGTGCTGGGGGCTTACTTAGTAGCTCCTTTTCCTTCTTGCTCATGTAACTTTTTTTATGTTTCCCTCACTACTTTAAATGGCTGGTGGCAGTGGTTTAATTTTCCTACCATCGTGCTTTTCGATCGCAGGCTGAATCCTCAGCTGCAGTATAGCACCAATGGGTGACCATTGTGTCAAAATGGCCCTGGTCTTCTTTTTTCGCCATTTCTTGTTTGTGAGGTCTTTCTTGGATTTGACTCTGCGCGCCAAACCAAGTTTAATCCCTTTATTAATTTTGCCTTTGGTGGGCTTCAGTATTGAACCCCGCCTCTGGCTCCAATGTGTATGGAAGGGGAGAAAGTGAGGGAGGTGCTCAAAACTCCCCTGTCCTTTGTCTCCTTGGTTACTTAAATGCAACCTGTCCCGATTGGCTGGCTGGCTGTCATTGCAGGACACCCACCCTGCTGTGTGAGTGACAACTAGGCTGTGCATGAATGGGAGAAACCTGCTTAAAAGGTGAGGCTTCTTGGACTGAAGACAGAGTCGACCACTGGTAAGAACAACCCGATGAAGAAACCGTGAACGAAGCTTACTGCGTCCTCCTGGACCGTTGAACTGCCCGGTGAAGCCCTGCTACTGTGCTGAAACTCCTTTTTCTGATCGACAAGAGAAGCTCCGGAGAGGACAACTTCCCTTGGGTTAGTGGGATCAACTAACCGCAAGACGAACTTGACTGAAAGACCTTCCCCCAACTGGCTGTACTTCATTGCTGCTGCTGGAACAGAGTGCCAGGTGTCGAGAAATCCACAGTCGAGTGCAACATCTGTAAGCCGGCCAAAAGCTCCAGGAGCCTCCTGAGGTCCCTCCCGAAGCAGGCCGACCCAAGCTCGAGTCCTCTCACCCCAGAGTGCTGGACTCAAGGAGTGAAGGAAGCCCAACCATTGTCCAAGATCCGCAGTGGTGCTGTTTACTGAGCAATGAAACCGTGAAGTGCTGCTGATCCGAAGAACGCCCGTAGCTGCTGCCTACCTTTGAAGTGCTGTGCAGGAGTCCTCCAGACGTCCCCCCTCGTGTCCACATGACTGAGGCACAGGAACACATGATCTGCATCACTGCAACCAGACAGAAGCCAGCTGGATCCTCTTCTTCTAACAAAATTTACTGTTCTGACTTTGGGGTACATACCTCACAGTCTGTGGCTGGCTCTTCTCAGTTGAGACTTGCAGTAGCTATGTTTCTAGTGTTGATTATAGCTCTGACTTTCACAAGAGCAACAGCTTGTGACCCTACAGTGATTTTTCTTCAACAAACTATCTAAGAAGTTCCTCAGCTCCATAGACTTTCCCCCAATTGACTTTGGCTGTCCTGGCTCCCTGCAGACTTTCCCATTCCATTGACTTTGATTCTTACTGTACCTCATAGGTGATGCACTGGTTTTAAACTAATATTGCTGGGAAATGTTTTTATCTAGACTTCATTGGAAGATTTAAAGTGCTCACATGCTTCGAGAACCTGTTTAACCCTTTTTCTTCCTTTAACCTTTCCTGTCTACCAACCTCAGAATTTACAACGTGCAAAAGTGATATATAAACGCCATTACTGTCCTAGTTAGTGAAGTCACCTCGGGGTGTAGGAAGTGTGTATGAAGCATCTCTAAAGAGTATCTACTTGCCTTGCCTTAATTATGAGAAAGTATTTTGAAGGGTATTTTTATTGTTGCACATTGCTCTTTTTGAAGAAAGCTTATTTAAAACTGACCGTTAAATAATTATTTTACTAGAAAACCTTGAGTGTAAGTGTTATTTGGATACTTGTATTGGTGAATTTTGATTCTACAGCTCTACAGCTCATATTTATCCCTCTTGAGAAGTCTGGCTGCTCAGTCACACTACCAACTTGTGTAGTACAGACCTATACCAATAGGTGGGTTACCTAACACCAAGAGGACAAGGGTTGTGTAGTGTCCCACAGGTTTACTACATCAATTCTTGCCTAACATCGGGGAGACTGACACCAGACAGGTCTGTGGTAGAGCCAAGGTTTCAAACGTCAACATTGTATGGAGAAATCTGAAAACAGCAGTGTGTGAAGCGTATGTGACGAGCGACACAATTATAATTAAGACAGCAGATGATGACTGAACTTTTGAAGCCAAGACAGATACCGTAAACAGAGTGGCCGGCGCCACTTGGGTGCTCATTCGAAGGTCTCTGTTAGGTATCCAACTATGAGGTGGAAAACGTAAATAGGGATTGTGAAATCAAAGTGGGCCTGCAACGGGTCAAGCTCAACCCCATGCACATTTGAAAGTCTTCGATAGTTAAAACTAACTGAAATCGGTCCAAACCCGGCTGAGGGAGACTAATTGTCTATGAGGAAGGATCTGAGCCCCACTGAAGGGAATCCAGGGTGAACCACAAGTCACCCGAGAAAGGATATTCTCTAAACATTGAAAAGGGGATCTGAGCCCGGCTGAGGGGGATCCAGGGTGAAGAGTGAATCACCTGAATTGAGTATTTGTAAGCGCAAAATAACTTTGTTTGTTTTGGTACATCAGGTCCTCTGAATCAAGAGACTTTGATAAGTAAAGAGATTTGGGCACAGAAGGCCCTGATGCTAGTAATTGAACTGTATATGCTCGTGCCGAAGAAGCCAGTGATTGTGCTACGCTAGAGTGAACTGTCTTGTCCCGTGCTGAAAACGTGACTTCTTTCTTTTCCATATACACTACCCCTTCCCCCACACTATTTGTATTTAGGAGGTAAGGATTGTCGATAGTGTTTTTTTAGTATAGGCCCTTTTAATTGGACGAGACACCACTAGGACTGCATTATTATTATTTGATGGTCATAGCTTGCTCCCATCTGTAGATGTAGGATTGGATAGGTGTTTATCATACTCTTGTTGAAATTCAATAAATACCTTTGAACTGTGGTCACTTGTCTGTCTTACTGTCGATACCATGCCTTCCTTACATAATTCACACAAAAGAGAACTACAGTTTTTCAATTGCTAGTTTTTTTAGGAACCAGCACCACAGGAATAGCCTATGGGCTATGGGTTGGATAAATAAACCAGAGGTCCAACATATTTGAAACCTCCTCCTTGATAGTATTCCTGACCTTGTCAGAAATCTGGTGAGGTCTGCCCTTTACCAACTTGCCAATTCCTGTGCCAGTATAATGGACTTCCCAGTCTGTGCGATATCTTATCAGTAAGAACACACCACAAACTTGGCCTAGCAGCCACTTACATCTTGAATTTGCTGTTCTGTCAGGTCAGTGGAGATCTGCACCCCTTCTGTAGACCCAACTGTGGTTTCTGGGAGAGCATCCATCTCCTTTTCAGGCTCACCATCAGTCACCAGAGCCAAAACAAAAGTCCCCTAACCAGTAATGTGGCTTCAGTGGTTTGACATGAAACACTTATGTGTCTGCCTAGGGGCTATTTTATCAATGAGGTAGTTTGCATCACTGGTCTTTTCCAGAACCATGTAGACTCCAGTCCAATTGTTCTGAAGTGCACCGGGTTTGACAGGCTCCACTACTCTTTACTCCTCACACTTTCCATATCGCCTCCATATATGCAGAAAGCAAGTTGGAAACCATTTAAGAAATGACTTATTTGGGGAACACCACACGAGATAATATCCCCATCGGAGCCTTCGCCACTAAAAGGGCTTGGTTTCTCTTCAAGGGGATTGTATGAGGGTACTTTGTGGCTGGCTTGGTCTATAACTACCATACTAGAGCGACCTTGGTTCCGTCACTGATGGGCACATCTAGGAAGTCCCTCCGTCGTCGGTGGTGGTGCTGCCCTCTCTTCCTTCATCGATCGTGGTGACGACTGCTCCGTCGTCGACCGTGCTGGATTCCTCGTCGACAACCATGGCGGCAGGTGCACCGTTGACTTCAGAGGTGCTGTGGCAGTCGGGGTCCGGCCTTGGGCCCTTGCTCCCGTTGGAGATTCTGCAGCAAGACCCCACGACGTACGACTTGGACTAGAGTCCGGAAGAGGAAGGTCATCCGTTTTTCGATCCGTCAGCGTTGGATCTGCAGCTGGCAGGGCCATCCACGTCGGCAGGGCTGAGTGCTGTCCCGCCGCAGTACTCATTGGTGAATCTGCACTCGTTGCTGTCCATGCAGGTGCTGACCACACTGCAGTCGCTGTTGGGACAGTTGGATGCACGGCTCCCAGTCCCGCCGAGCCCGGTGGGTCCCGTGGAATAGGAGGTGCGGGTTAAGCCGCAGCAAGATGAGGGTGCGGGTGCCCCTCGTCCAGGCCTCCCGCGTACGTCACCTACGGTTCAGTCGCTGGTGTGGTCTCCAGTTGGTTTCACCCCTCCGTGGACACCTCCAAAAGAAGGGGAGCTGGTGGATTCTGATCCTGATAGTGTTCCACATGACACTTTGTCAACGTCGTCGTTCGAGTGGCTGGATACCTGGGATACCGATCCAGAGGTAGATCCCCCAAGCAGCCCGGCTCAGCCCTCTCCACCGGATGATGTTGGCGCCTTTCATGCAATGATGGCCAAGGCTTGTCAAGAGTTTGGCCTTACTCCAGAAGAGGAGCGCAAGGACTGTGTTTTTGTTCGATCACATGGGGAAGAGGCGGAAGGCGGTCTTCTCTGTCCCCATTTTAGACCACGTGTAGCAGGAGGGGCTGCAGTCAAGGGCCACTTGGAGAAGAAGTTTAAAGTGCTGGAGTCTTCACCAAAGTGCCTCACGTAACAACCCACACCGGAGTGGGTGGTGTTGGCGGTGGCTGGTCGTAAGGCGCAAAGTCAGCACAAGTGTGCGGTGCCCCCAGACAATGAGGCTTGAAAGCAGAATGCGTTTGGCAAGAAGGAGCTTATGGTGGGGGCTAGGACGGTCAAGGCGGCCAAATCTTTGGCCATTATGGCTCGATATGACAGGTAGATATGGCACTGGTTGGCTCCACTCTTGGATCATCTGCCTGAGCAACAAAGGAAGGAGGCAATGCTGCTGGTTCGAGAGGGGAAGGAAGCCTCCAACCACAGCATTAACATTGCGGTGGACCTGGCAGAGTCAGGGTTCAAACAGATCAATGCAAAGAAGAGGGTTTGCTCTCACACTGCGCACACAACTATAATGAATAGCACCAATTGCTATATTTGTTTATCAATTTTTAATCAACGCTGTTGCAGCCTGACACGTGTTTCGAGCTTCATGCTCTTCCACTGAGGCTTGAACTTGAATTTCTCTAAGCAAAGGGTACGGATTTAGGTAAGTATGTAAGCAGTTGAACGAATTAATAGATGGGCTCCCAATAGCTTGCAGTTGCACGTAAACCTATATCGGGTAAATTGTTCCGTTGCAGCATGTTCACCGCCTAGCGTTCATTCGGTGAAGCCGTCGGTCGACAGAATACAGAAGCTGATCTCCAGGGTAGCCTTGTGGGGGCCAGGAAAGTCGGTCACAGTCCGAGGGTACATGTCTCTTGTCTGATCCATGGCAGCCTGCATCCCTCTCATCCCGAATCGTCGTCTGTTTACGAGGCCAGTGCAGGAGTTTCTCGTCTCCATGTGGTCACAGAGCCTCGGTTCCTGGTCAGACAAGGTTGTCTCACGGGCTTTGGCGGAGGCCCTGCAGTAGTGGACTTGCCCCGGCAACATTGTGAGTGGCATGCCCCTGGTGGAGCTGGAATTTCGATACACGATCGTGACCAACGCATCCCAGGTGGTTTGGGGTGCGCACCTCGAAGAGTTTCAGGTTCAGAGCGTATGGACTCTCAAGGAGGAGTCCTTACACATCAACGTTCTGGAATTGAAGACAGTGCACTGTGCTCTGAAGTCTTTTCTGCCTCTCATTCAGGGTACAGTGGTCCGCATTCTGACAGACAACACCACCACGATGTTTTAAGGGTGGCACGCACTCACGGCTCCTGTCCCGGCAGGCTCAGGCAGTCTGGCATTGGGCCGTTGCTCACAGGATTCACATCACCGCTTGACATCTACCAGGTGTGCAGAATATTCAGGCGGATGCTCTCAGCAGGACATTGGCATTGGGCCGTTGCTCACAGGATTCACATCACCGCTTACCATCTACCAGGTGTGCAGAATGTTCAGGCGGATGCTCTCAGCAGGACATTGGCATTGGGCCGTTGCTCACGGGATTCACATCACCGCTTATCATCTACCAGGTGTGCAGAATGTTCAGGCAGATGCTCTCAGCAGGGACACAGGTCAAATGCATGAATGGAAACTGAAGGACGCCCATGTGGCGAGAATTTTCAGGAAATGGGGGTCTTCCCCTCTGGACTTGTTCACCAACCTGGAAAACAAGCATTGCCCGCTTTTTGCCAGCAGGGTGGCTAATCCAGACTCGAGTGGGGAACCTTTCTCATTCCCGTGGACGGGCCTGTTCCAATGCACGTTTCCTCCATTTCCTCTGATCCGGAGAACGAGCCAGATGGTCTGCAAGGTCCAGTGCAGGGTGATCCTGGTGGCCCTGGCAAACTTGGTTCTTGGATCTACTTCACCTTGCGGTGGACGACCCGCTTCATCTGGGGTCGGAGCCGGATCTGCTATCACAGGATGACGGAAAGGTGTGGCATCATGACCCAGGTTCTCTCGGTCTTGCAGCGTGGCTCCTGTACACTGCAAATTTGGACATCTAGAAATTCTGCAGGACTGTCGTCAGATCTTGGCTGTGGCAAGGGCGCCATCTATCAACGTGTCGTACAGTCGAAAGTGGACCAGGTTCTGTGCCTGGTGCGCAGAGCAACTGGACTTGCAGCCATTAGAGGTGTCACCAGCTCAGCTTCTGCAATATCTTCTACTGCTGACGAAGGGTGGGCGGTCGTCTTTAATCAAGGTCCATCTGGCGGCCATCTCCAGGTTCACGAGACGACAACTCTATGCCTCTGTTCAGTGACATGTTACTCAAACACTTCCTCAAGGGTCTTTTCAGGACATTGCCCACAGAGAAGAAGTTTGCTCCGGTATGCAGTCTCAATGTGTTTCTCTCAGCTCTCATGAAGCTGCCGTTTGAACCGATGTCGACGAAGTTCCTCACGTGGAAAGTCCCTTTACTGGTGGCTATTACATCGCCCAGTCGGGTCTCTGAACGTCAAGCTCTAGGCATGGACCCGCCGTATCAGAGGTTCATGAGGGACAAGGTTCTCCTGTCTACTAATCCGCACTTTATCCCTAAAGTGCTGTCTGAGTTTCACAAGAACTCTACAATTGCCTTGCCCGCTTTATTTCACCAAGGCTACCTCTCTTGAAGTTTTATCTCAACCGGACTCAAGTCTTCAGGAAGTCAAAGCAGCTGTTTCTGGCGTTTGGCCCCTCCAACACGGGGCAGTCGATTTCTAAGCAAGGACTTTCCCGTTGGGTCTCCTCTAAGATTTCCTTTTGCCACGGGAAGGCTGGCAAGCCTTTGCGGGCCACTCTTAAGGCCCATTCTACAGGATCCACAGCGTCGTCAGCGGTGCTGTGGGCGGGCCTACCGCTCAGTGACATTTGCCAAGCAGCGTCTTGGGCGGTGCTGCATACCTTCACCAGACACTACTGTCTGGGGCAACAACATGTGGAAAATGTGCAGGTGGGACGTGTGGTCCTCCAAAGCCTGTTTCAATAAGGTAAACCCTGCAGCTTCAAGGGTTTGGTTTGTTCTAATGGTCTGCATTTCTCATGCCTATTGTGGGATTGTTTCATTATGTTGCTTAATGTTATCTGGGGGCATGGGTTTTGGTTGCCTGTCATGCACCACCAATTGGTTGTACTGCTATGTAATCTATTCACAGCATGTGAATCCATGATAGAACCAATGCTGGAGAAGGGAGTAGTTTCTTACCTATAATTGCATTTCTCCAGCGTTGGTATCGTTCATGGATTCACATGTGCCCACCGGCTGCCCCTGCAGGCAACCCTTTGTTTGGTTTTTGTCTACTTTGGGAGGTTAAAATCTGAAAGGAAGCCGAAGGGGTGGGGCTATTTATACTAGACGTCCTATTGGTGCAGCCTAAAGCATATTAGCATGTGAATCGATGAAAGATACCAATGCTGGAGAAATGGAGTTACAGATAAGAAACTACTCCCTTTTAAAGACAACATCCTAAGTCGACAAGAATGTAATGGTTCAAATGGAGAACCCATCAGGAAGTTTAAAACTAGGTTGAGATCGCAGACCGGAACAATAAAAGGAACCGGTGGGAAGAGGTTGGTCAACCCTTTCATAAATTGGATTACTATAGGAGCCTTGAAGTAGGAAACTTGCTCCGGAGAGTGCTTGAAAATGGACAGCGCAGCCAGATAGCCCTTGGCTGTAGCAACCTGAAGCCCCTGATGGGTTAAATGTAGTAGAAAAGACAAAATGGTGTGTCACAAATAAATGGGTCAATTCCTTTATCGCTACACCAGCTGTACATTTTGTTTTTATCCAACAACAGCAGTATAAAGATTTTGTCGCTGGCTGAAAGCACCTCCATGTCATCCGCCGGAAGGTCCCAATCTTTCTACCTCAACCTCTCAGAAACCATGAGTGTAGTTTGAGGGAACTGATCTCGGGATGAAGAATGCGACCCCTCTCTTGCGGAAGATGAATTAGAGTGCAGATGGACATTTCCAGAAGTTCCGGGTACCACCTCCTCTTCCTGGTTCAGTCTGGGGCAATCAGGATCATGGATTTCTGAAATGTCCTTAGCAACCTTAGAACATGAGGAATGACGGGGATCGGTGGAAACGCATACAGAAGTGGAAATTCCCAGTCCACTATGAACACGTCCCTGGAGATCCTCTCGGGGGAAATTCCCTGGAGCAGAACTCTTCGCGACCAATTTCAAACGGAAGTGCGAACAGATCCACTTGTGTGGTTCCCCAAAGGGTAACGATCTCTAGAAGGACTTCCTGAACTAACTCCTACTTGTGGGAGACTGTGCTCTGCCTGCTCAGAGCGTCCGCCGCCGTGTTTTCTTCAGATATACTGCTGACAGAGAGATTCCTTCTTGCAGTGCCCAAAGCCAGAGCTGCATTGCCTCTCTGACCAGAGGCAGTGACCCACACCTCCTCTCTTGTTGAGGTAATGCATGGCCACTGTGTTGTCCGTCATGATCAGGACACTCTTTCCTCGTACAGAGGGCAGGAAGGCCATCAGCGCTAGTCTAATTGCCCTTGGCTGCAAATGGTTGATATGCAGTTTGGAATCCTATGGAGACCAGTGTCTGCTGATTGTTAGGCCATTGGTGTGACCTCCCCAACCCGATAGGGAGGCATCCATCTGTAACCACTGTAATCTCTGGTCATGGTTGCCCAAAGGGTTCCCCCTTCAACAGATTCTCCTTGATGGACCACCACAGGAGATCCAACCCTGTTTGGGATCTGTACCAGATCCATAATCCTGCTGGAGAACTGTGACCACTGAGTCCTGATGGCCCACTCAATAGACCTAATTCGAAGACTGGCCTCTGGCACCAGCAAAATACAGGATGCCATGAGACCGAGCAACAAAAGAAAATCGAAGGCCGGAAGATTTGAGGCACTTTGAAATTTGTTTACCATCTGCGCTATGTGGGTAGCCCTCATCTCGGGTGGTGAAGCTTTTCCTGAGGAAGAGTCCAGGACTGCTCCAATGAATAGCAGCTTGTGTCATGTGGGACTTCTTGAAGTTGAGGGAGAAGCCCAGCTTGTAGAGAGAATGACAGGTCCTGTTCAGATGTTCGAGAGTCTGTTCGGGTGAACAAGCTCTGATCAGCCAATCATCCAGGTAGGGGTAGATGTGACCCCCCCCACTCCCTGCTGTAGATTCACTGCCACCACTACCATCAGCTTGGTGAAAACCCTTGGGGCAGAGGTCAACACGAATGGCAGAACTCAAAACCGATAGTGAGAACTGCCAACAGCGAATCTCAGGTATTTCCTGTGCTTGAGATAAATTGGCACATGAAAATAAGCATCCTGAAGATCCAATAACACCATCCAATCCTGGAGCTGAAGTGCCTGGAGGATCTGCGAGAGAGTGACCATCTTGAACGTGTCCTTCCTGACGAACTTGTTCAAGCATCTCAAGTCCAAGATGGGTTGCAACCCATCATCCTTTTTCGGGATGAGAAAATAAGGAGAGTACCAGCCTTGATTTCTTTCCGCTACAGGTACCTGTTTGAGTGCACCCTTCTGCAACAGTGTCTGAACTTCCTGTAGGAGGAGCGGATCTGGTACTTTCAAGGACTAGCCTCCTGGGGGACAGTCTGGTGGTCTCTGTGGAAAAGGGAGGCAGTAACCACGGGTGACTGTAGTGCCCAAGCATCTGTTTTAATACTTCGCCATTCTTTCAGATGCTGGGATAACCTGCCTCCCACCAGTGTTGAATAGTTCAAGTTTTCAAAGTGGTTTTGTGGCATCGGTTAGTGCAGAAGGCAAGGCAGCGGATACTGCTGCTGATCCTCTACCTGTCCGTCCTCGGCCGCCTTGAGGTTGCCTTCTCTGTCCCCTCTGGTTAAATTAACCTCTTCCTCTCCTAATTTAGGAATAGTAACAAAATGAACGATTTCTCCATCCCTGAGTAGAAGATGGAGCTGTTTGACCTTGTTGTGGCTGCCTAATGTCCCGACTCAAATATTTTGCTGCCGTCTTAAACGACTGCAACTTTTCAAGACTTTTGTTTGCTTTAGATCCAAATAAGTCAGAGCCTTCAAACGGCATGTCCAATAATCTGGACTGCACATCAAAAGTAAACACTGTTTTACGAAGCCAGGAAACCGTCTAAGCACTGTACCAGCAGCCATAGAACAGCTTATACAATCTGCAGTATCTACTGCTGACTGCAATGATTGGCACATAGCATCTTTACATCCTGAATAATGCTCATAAAACTATCCCTTTCTTCACCCTGTGGGATGTGTTTAGATGCCATGGCTATCACCTCCCACAAAGTGTAGATGAACTTCGCTATAGCACAAGTTGCATTTGTTGCTTTCAGTGCTATACTCTCTGCAGAGAAAATTTTCTTTCCCATGGCATTAAGTCTTTTACCCTCCTTGTCAGGAGGGACTGTAGGATAGGCTGCTCCCTTAGATGCAGCACGAAAGAAACTCTGGATCCACAGATGAGGGTCTGTATTTTTTAGTGAAATCCTTGTGTACCGCAGGGATAGTATCTGGATTTTTCCAGTTCTCTAGAACTCTATTCTTCACTGCTGTATGGAAGGAAAGGACCGAGCACTTAGGAGGTCCCCTGTCCAAACTATCTGTAAGGTCATCCTGTTCATATTCAACAGATCTTCTCCATCCAAGGTATTCAATAACCTTTGTCATTACTGAGCTATAAGATGCATCAGCATGACCTGAACCTTGAGGAGTGCCAAAATCTAACTCTGGAGAGATGTCTAGACCACTGTCATCCTGCAAGGTGTCCACAAGGTCTCTCATTTTGGATTCCTAGGATATTAGCTGCTCTGTAACACCAGGAGTGTTGTATTCCCTACCAAAACTATAAATGGGGCTTTCTTCCTCCACCTCTTCCTCATAAAAAGAGGCCATGGACTTAAAAAAGTATTTTAACCTGAGGTTTAAAAACCTTCAACAGACTTTCAAAAGTCCTCGAGGGATTCAACCCTGACTGTTTTGGCATCAATAGACTCAACTTCGATGCCGATGAATGGGTCAGAGGAGGATCCCTTTGAGGCGTCGGCCTTGAGGCGCACAAGATGCCTTCGAGGCCTTTGAAGCCATCGACCTACTGTCCGGGCCCGCAGGCCCATGGTCAGTGGTTTTCACAGACAACACCCGGTCGGCTTTTCGCGCGATGTGGTTGCGAGTCTCTAATGAAGCGGCTGACTTTGACACCTTCTCAAAGACCTTTTACATCTGCCATCTGATGACCTTTTCCAGTTCCACTTGACTAGCCCCCTTTTTAGGAAATCTTATCCGTTTCCCTTCAGGCAAGGAATCCGTAGAGCTGGAGCGATCACTCCTTTTTTCTTAGATCTCCTCGAAGATGGTGAAGAGGACCGCCGAGATCTTGAAAGCTTCAAACTTTTACCATGCCTCTTGGCCCGGTGCAGAGATCTCCCTCTTGGACTCTTTATCTGTAGACAAAACTTTAGTGGGGGGTCACTGAACACGAACTCTGGGATGGTTTGCCCAAAGCAAGTTTCCCCTTTCTCTCCTTTAACGCTTTACTAGTCATAGACTGGCACGGCCCACAATCATAAGACGATGTAGGCCACCCCAGGGCACCAGAGACATGCTTGATGAGGATTGGTTATGGACATCTTAGCTGAACACTCAGTACATTTCGTGAAGCCCGATTTCGGGGTATGAGTAGACATTTTTGTAACAAGTTCGTAAGTATGCAGTAAATAACATGCCGAGGCAAAGAAACGTTTTAAGCAGCTGTGCATAAAAACAGAACTGAGGCAACGGGCGCAGTGTGTGCCATATATACCAGCATCAACATCATACTCGACGAGGACGGCGGCTCTTGAGGGACACAAGTTCGACAACGATGCACAGCGCCCTCTGCTGAGAAAAGGTTCCGATCTGCAAGCAGGAAATCGGAGTATATCAAAGATGAGGAATACGTGGGAGGACACGATCCATTTGAAGTATTTTTATAAAATTAAGCACTGTTAAACAAAATCCTTGACTCATTCCAAGAATCTTGCAGGCCATAATATCATCATGACACAAATTGCCTAAAGCGATATGATGCAAATTTGCAGCCGCTGCGAGTCTAGTCATAAAGTATATGTTTGCACAACAGAAATGAGCACCCAGAATGCATCCTATTCACAGAAAATTGGGCAAAGTGTTATACTCCTGAATTCCCTTAGCTTGAAGTGCACATGTACGTCTATGTGTAGTGAAAAGACAAGGGTGTTTTAAAATGGTATCCGTTACTGGAGAATATTACACCTCCAGCCACAACCTTGCAGGGATCAAGGCAAACAGATAAGAACAGATTGAAAACTACACACATGTACAGTGAAAGCCATGCACACACATAAAGATACAAAGGAACACACACATATAAAGAATGAAAGTTACACATAGTCAGATAAAGTTGCACATACATAAAAGGTCACACATTTATGTGTTCATAGCAGAGTGTGCAATACTGACAGTTTTATTTTCCTAATCCAAACCTGTAGGAGTTAGATGTAATTTGTTCTTGCCTGCATTTAAATGACCTGCTTATGGCCAATACATTCACAACCCCAGCCTTTTGCAGCGGGGCCAATTAGAAGGAATATGTGTTTAGAAATGTCAATAGTTCAAGTAACTTTTCTCAGCTACCAAACTTGTCTTGACACTGGATAAAATAAGTGTTTTTGAAATGGTTCTATTTAAATATGTACACACACTCGTCAATAAGTGGCAATGCTATCATTGAAGTATACAGTGCTGTTAAGATAGACAACACCCAAAAAGAGATGTTCAGCATCATTGACGAGATAAGAAACACGACAGCCTGGAACAACACGTCCACTCCCTCACATGAACTGTGTGATGACCTTGCTAACCATTACAAAATCCAGCATCCAGTAGGTCATCAAGTGTATGCCTAGGAACACCAAGAATACCTCTAACCACCCAACTCCGGAATCAACCACAAGAATAACCTACTTGTCACCAATATCTTGACAGAAGAATTCCACAGGCTAGTGAATCAAAGCAACAGAGCAGGTTCACCAGCAGACCCTTGCCCAGCAGACATGTGCACAACTATGATCACCCACAAAACACCTGCAGAATACTTCTGGAACCTCTAACCATTCACTAGCAACAGGAGATATACCACAAAGCTTAAAAATGACATACATTAAACCATTCCTCAAAAAACCCTAGCGAAACACAGAAGCTCTGACCAGCTATCGACTGATATCAAATATCCCATATCCAGCAAAACTCTAGAAAGCTATGACTACAAACATATCCTGGAACATGTAGAAAGCAATTGGCTACTAGACCAGGCACAAGTCAGTTTCAGGTCCATGGGAGGAATGGAAAGAGCCATGCTATCCATCTGGAATGACCTTAAAACAAACACCAACATGCCTTCAGCGCTAATACTACTAGACCTATCAGCAGCCTTTGACACAGCCCACCATGAAACCCTCATCAAAAGACTCCGAAAAATAGGAATCAGCAACACGGCTCTACTATGGTTAAAGTTCTTCCTAACAGAAAGAATAGAAACAACCTGGCTAACTCCCTTCAACTCAGCACCAGACACTCCAAACTAGAGAGTTCAACAAGGCTCATCACTCTCGCCACTACTCCAAAATCTAAATGACCCCACTCAACAATCTCATCAAAATACATAGAGTCACCTGCTACAACTATGCAGGTGACACACAAATCATCTATAAAATCAAATCTACTGAAGAAAAAGACCAAACCCTTATCAACTGCCTCACAGAAAGAAAAACCAATGGCTAAGCACGAACAGCCTTAAACTCAACCCAGACAAAGCAGAAATCATGACCACGCCCAACAACCCGCCGAACCAACATCACATTCCATGGCCTATCGAAATGAGAAATCGACTAAAACCTTCCAAAGTAGCTCAAAACCTCGGAATATTAATGGACAACGACTTAACACTTGAACCACAAGTCAACGCTGTAGTAAAGAAGGGCTTCTTCCACCTATAGACAATCAAACAGATACTACCTTTCCTCACCTTCCCACACTGAAACTCGCTGTCATATCCCCCTTCATGTCAAGTCTAGACTATGCCAGCAGCACCTATCTTGGAACGCCAGATTACCTCACCAAAAAACTACAGTGAATACAGAAAGCAGCAGCAAGACTACTCACACTCAGTAAGAGAGAACGCATCACACCAGCACCAAGAACCCTACACTGGTTACCAATCCAAAATACATTTCTTCAAAAGGTTCTGCTTAACCCACAGAGCAATCCCCAGCCAAGGAGCAGAATTCCGGCAAGAAACAATTGTTTAAGTGTATATAACATTGCAGTGATTTCCTGGAACCAGAGACCAACTTTGTTTAAATTGACTTCGTTCTTTAAATACATTTCAGTCTGAGAAGTCACTGTCTGTTTATTGGCCAGAATTGTTGAGTACAAATGAATATAGGGGACATGAGATGTCACCCTAGTTTGAACCTATAATTTAAACATCAAACAAAATATATTTCACAGTTGCTAGACTGTACAGAGGCCCTAAAGGGAACCCTTCCTTTCTCTCCAATGCTTGGTTCAACATGGAGTGTAGGGACGTGCAGAAAGGGCTCCCATCTACTTCAAGAAACTAATCTGGAATCCACAAGCGATTCAGGCCTAATGGTACGCTCAAAGATTTGGTTGCTGTTGCTCACAGGAAGTCCTGCTGACAATTTTGTAATGATCCAATTGTGGCATCTAATGCACAGGATACCCTGAACCTTTGGGCACTTGTATCACTGGGATTTAGTTGTGACAACCTTAACATTGAAGAGCCCTCACTAACTCCTGGAGAAGAGTCAGTAACTCATTATAAAAGGCCTATACCACAAGTCAGGTCCCCCAGAGGTTACACCCCATTGGTATTCTCGGGGTGATATTTGGCCTCAAAGGGTATGGTGGACCTAAAGAGGACTATCATTGCACGTCTGAAAGCCTCACAGACACCAGGCCCCGACGGGTTCCCCATAGATCTGTGTAATGGCAATCTTGATCTATAGGTTGCTTTGCTGGACAACCTTTTTAAATCAGTTTCAATAAGCAGAACTATTCCAATTTCCTAGGCAAAAGCCACAATCCTACCTATTTTTAAAAAGGGAGATCGAACAAAACTGCTGTGAGGAACTAGGAATGAGAAACAGACACAGAAAATTCAGTGATGGGTATACACTTTTATTAACTGGTGAAAGGGGGATGGAATAATGCCTCACTGTCCCTGACCTAGGAGGTATTTTCCTATCTCAACAAAAACTAAGGGTATGTCCTGTCCCAAGATGTCAAATGCAAAATGTCCTGTGTCCGAAATACTATCCTAGCCCACTCATTCTAAAAGTAACTCTAATGTGTTAAGGGTGTCTTTGGCTTGAAAAGTGCACAAATGTTCAAGTTCAACAAAAAGGGAAAATCCAACACAAGTTACAAATTGGTAATGCTCATGGTTCCAGGAATGGCTCCCTTCCCTGGGTTTCTGTCCACCAAAACAAAAGTTCCAAAAATAACCAAGTTCTTTAAACCCCAAGAGGAGGACCACCTCCCCCCAGCCCCCTTCTTGGTTTAACAATCCACTTCAGGTGAAATAACTCTCTTCCCCTAGTATTTTCCACAATCAATGCAATTCAAAATCCTAAGGGCATGACTCTTCCTTGGGACTCTCCTTTCAAAGTACCACAACTTAGGTCACAGACTCTCAAATCACCTGGTATATTCTCCTGCCAAGCTCTCTCCTATAGTTACTTTACAAAATGTGGGTGCGGGTCTCAGACTCACAAGACACCTGGTATACTCCCCTACCATGTTCTCTCTTTATCTGTCATGATGTCCGCTCCCGGGGAGCCGGTTCAAGCCCTGCGTCCCCGAAAGCGGACATCCAGTCCCCAAGGAAGGACCCAGCAACCCCATATAGGGGCCCTTTGGACAGTGTCCTGGCGCCTATGGCGCCAGGCTCATAAAAGACATCAGTCCTGGCGCCATAGGCGCCAGGCTCATTATGGGAGTGCTTGGGTGCACTTACCTGATGCAGACCATGCTGCAGGATCCCGGCCTCTTTGAGGCCTGAAAGGAACTACTTTACCTGTGGGACTAATTTACCATCCGGGCGTGGTCGGGGAAGGATACATACCTGGTTGGAGGAAGGATACATACCTGGAACTTCTTCCAAGGCTATTTAAACCCCACCCGAACAGCGACACGTGCTTCACGTTGTTCTGCATCTAGCAGCTGGACGCTCACCGTGTCTGCTCCTGCATCCTGACTTCTGCCACGCCTGCCAGCATCCTGGATCACCTGCAAAGGAAGAGAAGAAGAGAACAGAAGAAGGAAAAGTCCTTACCTGCTAAATCCGCATCCCGGAGACATCTCGCCGACAATCCTGAAAAGGAAAACTTTTATTTAAAAGCTCATCGCGTCGATCGCTGCAGCGTCGCATTCCACTCACCTTTACAGGGCGCCTCCATGTTCAGCAGTAATCATCCGGATTCGCAGTCACGCCCCAGCGCCTAGGGAGAAAAAGACCAGAACAAAAGGTGAGAGAGAGAAGGGAATAAGGAAAGCTAAATCTCCATGTTAAGACTTACCTGTTGATTCATTCCCTCTTCATTTCGGGTCCGCGCCGCATCCTGGCATTTCCGGACCCCGGCCCCTAAGGGGAAAAAGAGACATCAGCGTTAATGAGCGAATGAAAAGACATTACCAAAAAACGCTCATTAAAGACTTACCTGATTTCTACAAGGATTTCACCTCTCATCTCGGGTCGGTGCCTGTTCCCCGGCATTCCGTACCCCGGCCCCTATGGGGAAAAAGACACTAGCATTAGTACATTAATGCATGGACACAAGGGGAACCTCTTATCAAAAAACTTACCTGGAAGCCAAGCAAGTTTGGTTCTCACCAATCCGAAAATCCAGTGAAGTAACTGGATACCAACGCGCCCCTGCATCAGAAGCAGGATGGAGAGCTCGTCCTTCCAGACCCTAAGGTGAGACGCTACGAGGAATCACAGAAGGGTTTCGAGGAGGGTGAGAGGGGAAAGTGGGAGGCCGATTGCATTACCCCGCAGACAGTTAATCCCCTATTTTCACCTACAGAAGGATACTTCTGCGAGCCAGACAAGCCAGATTTGGGGGCCCGGTCCAGTCCGTCTTCCGAACCCTACGCATCACCTTAGAAGAGGTCAGCAGCGCGAACCAGGCCAGCGCCTCTGTGGGAGTCAGATTAGTGTAACATTATCCCTGTATTTCTTGTATTCACACAGTTCGAATATTCTGTATCGTTTTTATGAAAACACCGGGTCTCAAACCCACTTTCATTCACTTTCTTTATCAAATGTCCCAGTGACACAACCTCCTTGCTCGGAGTCACTCGGCTCATGTAACTGCCACTTATCGGTACTTGATGGAGCTGCCGAAGCGCCCCGGTGACCCAGATTCACTTCTCAGGGGACACAGGCTTTCTGTGGCATTCGCCAGGACTCTTGCGGCACACATACAGAAGCGCCCCAATATCTTGCCTCCACTCCACAGACTTACCGGCTTCGACCGACAGCTTCTACATCTATTGCAGCTCTTGCTTAGCTCCTGAGCCCTTCTCAGTGTTCAGGCGCCATTGATACTGCTTCTCGGTTCCTACAGTCACCAGGAAGGATCCTCTTCTCGTCCTGCTGCGATCAAGTTCCTGCAGTCCTTCCTCTGTCGTCGTCTCCCTGCTCGCCTCTGGACCTGCCAGCTTCCCTTATCCGGCAGGGACTAGCCGGCTGAATCTCCCAGTTACTCTCAGATGTTCCATCTTTAAACTCCTGCTTCAAGGACGTGAGTTGCTTGGAGCCAATCCGCTTCCTCCAAGCACTAGGCGACTCCTCCTGGTTCTGCTGAGTATTCAGCATTGCTTGGCACCTTTTCCTTGTCTCAATCTTTACCATTCTGTTTGTTACAGAATATTGAGGGAAACTGTCAGCAGGCTTTACAGGTTGTTGAAAGGGATGAACACAGTATGCCATCAAAGCATGAGGAACACAAGATCTATCCCTAAAAGGGAAAGGATACCGTATCTCATCTGATGATGCCGGGCCCTCCCACTGAGGGTCGCCTCCCCTCATATGATCCCCCCTCAAATAGGCACCACCAGGGTCAGGATCAGGTAGCGGCTGCCGTCCCCTGGCCAGGTGACGAAGGGCTACCTCTGGGAAAGGATTGATGACATCATTCATCACACTGCCCACTACGAACCAATCTCCGCTAATGATAATACCATGAAAATAATGTAGTCATTTATCTATGATGAACTGGACAGTTTGTGTAGGGAAGGAAATGTTCTGTAGAAGGTCCAATTTGGCTTTAGGCAGAGCATCGGAACAGTCAAACAATGCCCGAACCTTCAGAAATAAGTAGTTAAGTACTGCCAGCCAGGCAGTGGAGGGTTGGGCATAGCTTTCATGCACTGCGTTACTGCCTCAGATCTAGTGGCACATCAACATTGTGGGAAGAGGGGGAGGCCCATGGGAATGAAAGGAGGATCCTGTCCCTAAACATAGCAATACTGGAAGGCGACAGGATCAGTTCACCATAGGAGGTCAGGAAAGGTGCCAGTATACGTTATTACTGCCACCTTATTTCCAGACCGGCAAACTTGTAATGAGCCCATATGTGGGGTTTTTTTTTGTTGGTATCCTTTCTGTTTTCATTAACAAAGGCATTTGCGACTGCGCATGCGCGCGCGACGCATGCGGGACTAAACTCAACGGCTCCCGGCGGCCGCTACTATTATCCTGATTTTTCTCCACTCCACGAGAACCGATCTCGCCTCAACCGCCCGCCAACGGCGGTGGACCCGCTGGAGCTGCTGTCGCCGCACTCTGAGGGGGAATCGGAGCGGGAGACGCCGGAACCATCCCGCGGACCGCCGGCGGTTGAATCGCGGCCATAGCGGCGCGGGCGGGAGTAGAGGATCGCCCCTCCCCCCCGGAGACGCTGAGTTTGCTGCGGCTCCCAGGCGAGGCCGACGCTTGGATCAAGGCCCCGCCGACTGCCCACACACCCCCCGATCCACTTGTGACTCTGCATCGCCAGCCTGCCCAGTGGGGCCCCCTCATCGGCAGGACTACAATACCCGGGGTCGAGCGGCAGCACGAGCCCAAAGCTGCGCTCCCCCGTTGAAGGAGGACAAGCTGCAACCAGAGGCACTCGCGGCAAGGTACACGGGTGTGGGGGGTGGATGTTTGCTTTGCTCCCCCCCCCCGCGACCCCCTTTTGGCAAGAGGACACAGAGCACAGCTGCACCATAGACCCACGAGCCACAAACGCAGCCACACTGAGAGGGTGGGGGACCTTCCCCCCCGGTCCACGGTGGACCTTAAGACCTGCCCTGCCCCCCTCTCGGGACCGCCCCGAGTGGCTTAAACCAGCGCCCGAAACGCAGCACTCACGGAGGGCCACCCTATATAGGGGAAACAGGCCCATAACGGCGGTAGAAAAGGGGTACAGTCCTCCCCACGTCATCCCTACTATACACCAAGCAACTAAGCGAGGCTGAGCGACGACACTGCGGCCATACCAAAAGCAGCGTTGGCGGTGGCTCGTAGCGCGCACCGAAGGAGGGCTGCCAGATCCCAACGACATAGAGCCCGACCGAAGCATGGGAAAGGAGAAAACCAAGAGGCAAACACTACAGAGCAAGATGGACCTCTTCACCGTGGGGGCCCCGCCCCCGCGCGAACCTCAACCCCCAGAAGAAGAGAGTAACCCTGGAGAACTCAGAGACCCTTCTATCTCTTTGTCAGATCTTATGAAAGCGATTGGGGACTCGAGGACGTCCTTGGAACAAAAAATAGGTGGCCTATCCTCTGAGGTGTCCCTTATACGCCAGGACCTCCGCAACTTGTCGACCAGGGTGGGGGAAGCGGAACAGAGGGTGTCTAACACTGAAGACGCAGTCCATCGCATGGAACAACAGCTCACCGCGATTACCCAAAAAGTGACCCAACTGGAAAACCGCGCCGAAGACAGTGAGGGGAGGGCGCGATGCAATAATCTCAGGATCCTTGGTATACCAGAGAAAGAGGAAGGCCCCAGTGCAGAACTCTTCCTAGAAGATTGGCTCACTCATATCTTTGCCCCGAAGAAGCTATCTAAATTCTTTTCGGTGGAAAGGGCACACAGAGTCCCCACCGGCCGACCAACACCGGGTGCCTCGCCCAGAACAATGATTGCACGCCTACTGAATTATCGCGACCGTGATGCGATCCTACAAATGGCAAGGGCCATGGGCCCGATCACGTACAACGGCTACAAAGTCGGCTTCTATCCTGACTACACGAAAGAAGTCCAAAAAGCCCGCCAGTCCTTTGACTCCATCAAGAGGAAGCTCCAGTCACTATCCATCAAATATGCCCTCTTCTTCCCGGCATTGCTAAAAGTCCAGTATGAGGGCGCTACTCACTTATTTTACAACCCCAAAGATGCATGGGACTGGCTTGAAACTCATGTCCTCACGGACCCCAGTGGGAGACGCGTGCTACCGGGCCCACCCGCGCAGCGACCCCGACCTGGGAGACCTTCGCCCCCTCACCCCCCGTCCGATGCGGAAGATGACGCGTCAAGAACTCCTACAGGAAAAGGATGAATACCCGGTACTGAAGGGACCAAACTGCAGATTGGTAGAATGGAAATGAGCACCTAGCGGCCGCCGCCCCCTAAGGCTAAGCGCGCGTTATCACAGCCGGGTTATCCCGAAGAAGTTTATAAGTTATAAGTTCAATGTTTGGGCGACAGGTGCTCCCAGTTGGGGGGGAAGTACAGGGTGGGGGGGAATTCAAGGACTGTAAAGAAACCGAATCAAGAAACATGAAGGCGAGTCATATCGTAGCACTGGCAAAGGAATCAAACACAATCTGTGGGCAAGATCACAGACATAATCATCATCCGGGCAGCAGATATACCAACCCGAGACGACCCCCGGAAACACAACGCCATACATCTCTCGAGCGCACAAGACTACCACTGATCCTCGATGCCCAGATATGCGCCCCACGCAGATAGAATGGACTCCAACAAGATAACTGTGCTCTCCTGGAACGTCAACGGCCTCGGCTCCAGCATAAAGCGGAGACTAGTGCTCCAGTACCTTAATCGTCACTCGCCCGATATAGCCCTTTTAAACGAAACACATCTGCTTGGTACGAGCACACACTTCTTCAAAAGATCCAACTACTCCCACGCCTACCAGGCTGGATTCACAACGGGAGCCAGGGGCACGATGATCCTGATTCACAAGCGAGTCCCCCTGCAGGTCAAGAAGGTCAAGACCGACCCCCGGGGCCGCTATGTCATGATACTGGCTGATATCTGGGGCGAGAAATGGGGCCTCGCTGCAATTTACGCACCTCCCTCTCAAACGAAAGAATTACTCTCCGAGCTACAGAGCCGATTACTAGAAGATGAGGCCGATGTATGGGTGATTGGCGGGGACTTTAATGAAGTAATGAATATTGCAGTCGATAGGTCTCACAGGAGGTCAGGCACTTGCCCTACCCCCACACCACTCGCCACGTTCGCCGAAGCCCTGGGTATGACGGACGCATGGCGCTCGCTCCACAACAACGAGGCTGGGTTCTCCTTCTCAGGCGTCCATAAGTCATTCTCCAGAATCGATTATGCCTTCATCCCCCGCAATATACAGCACAGGCTCCTCGATGCGGAATTCCTCGCAAGAGGTATCTCTGACCACTCTCCGCTCCTATTGTCCATGAAGAAATCCGGCCGTGGTCCGGATCGTAATTGGCGCCTGAACACGTATCACCTACGTCTCCCCGAAATTGCGGAGAAACTGGAAAAGAAGACAACAGAATATTTTGAAAACAACGAAGGATCAGTGGACTGCCCGATCTCACTCTGGGAGGCGTTTAAGACTGTCCTCCGCGGGGAGGCTATCTCGGAAGTTTCGGCCTACCAAAGACGACAAGCCCAAAAGATCAAAGAGGCAGAAGCACGTGTCCTGGAGTGCGAACGGCAAACCCTAAAACACGGCACCCAAGAAGCGAAGGAGGAGATGATCACAACACAAGAGGCCCTTCGCAACCTGGCTCTAGACAATGCACGAAAAGCCCATCAGTTAGTCCGGAGCCAAATCTACGAACGAGGCGACAAGGCGACAAGGCGAATAAGACACTGGCCTGGTTGGAAAAGCGCGAACAGGCCAGGGGACATGTGCGGGCAATAACATCCCCAGACGGAACGCTCCTCACAGACGACGCGGACATTGTTGCGGCATACGCCGCCTACTATGAGAAACTCTACACTCCATCGGCCGAGAGACAGTCTCCCGAACCCACATGTTACCTTGACCAGATCGAGATCCCGAAGCTCTCCCAGCGCCAAGCAGACCTCCTGAATGCCGAAATCACTGTCACCGAGGTGCAAGAGGCGCTCGCACAGCTCCAACCTGGGAAGACCCCGGGTCCTAATGGGTTCCCTACAGAAACCTGGAAATGCCTTGGCGGGTCATTGCCCTCCCACATGCACCGCATGTTTCTACGCAGCAGAGAGCTGGGGGCACTCCCCCCGGACCTTAGGAAGGCATGCATAATAGTCATACATAAGCCCGGGAAACCCCCGGAGGAATGTGCCTCCTATCGCCCAATATCCCTGATCAACGGCGAAGCCAAGGTCCTCGCAAAAATACTAGCCAACAGACTGCTGCATGTTATAGAGGCCCTGGTCCACCCCGACCAATGCGGATTCATGCCCAACAAATCCACCCGCATGAACCTGCGCAGAGTCCAGTTGGCGCTGAGCAGAGCTAAGGAAATACCAGCCCCATTGGCCCTTCTGGCAGTGGACTTTGAAAAAGCATTTGACTCTGTAGAATGGGAGGCCTTGTGGGCAATCATGGCTCGGATGAACTTGGGGCAGACGTTTATATCGTGGGTTAAACTCCTGTATGCACAACCGGAGACCACGGTAAGGGTGAACGGCAGATATTCCCGATCATTTCCCCTGGGTCGTGGTACGAGACAGGGGTGCCCCCTCTCCTCGCTGCTTTTTCTCTTGGCCATAGAACCCCTCGCAATTGAGCTTAGGAATAACACTAATTGGTCAGGGTTTGCCTGGCCGGGGGGGGAGAGGACCGACTTTCCCTATACGCGGACGACCTCCTCATATACCTCAGTAACCCACGCACATCCTGCCCGATTGTCTCCCGCATCCTTAGTGAATACCAGCGCTTTGCAGGCCTTAAGGTTAACGAAACCAAAACCATTTACTTCCCGGTCAAGGGAAACGAGTCTGCGATCCCTGAATCCTGCCCATATCACGTCTCCATTAGAGAACTCAAATACCTGGGCATAAGACTCGACCCGACACTGGGTGGGTTCCTGCAACTCAACTTACAACCAATAATTGACCGGTTCAATAGGGACACCTCCCACTGGCAATCACTCCCACTATCACTAATGGGCAGAGCGGCACTATTCAAAATGTTGACCCTCCCCAGACTGTTGTATGTACTTCAAAACGCCCCCCTTCCCATCCCCCGAGACACCTTCGCACTCATAGACAGACGCCTTCGCACTCTGCTGTGGGGAGGGAAACAACCCAGGATCGCCCTTGAAACGCTACAGCGATCAGTGTGGGAGGGAGGCATCGGTCTGCCATGCATACGCACCTATTACCTTGCAGCCCAGATTGGGGTGGTAAACGACTGGATACACGCAGAGCCCACACTCCCCCACATCCGCCTTGAAATAGAAAGCATGACCCCACTAACCCCACTACAGATTCTGTACGCCACCCACGACCAACCTCCGTTGTTACCCAAAATGACACGCCACATTAGCCGGGCCTGGCGGGACGCGCACAAATTAATAGGCTGGAAAGGTAAGCCGACACTATCCCAACCCCTATGGCACAACGCACTCCTCCCGGAAATTGTTAAGATGGGCCCCTTTGGCCACTGGTGCGTGAAAGGGATACATACACTAGCGCATGTGATACAGGACGGCCACCTCCTTGACTTTGAGACCATGCAGGAGCGATTCGACCTTGCTCCCATGGACCGGTTTCGACATGCGCAACTGGCCCACGCCATCCGCACACAATTCCCTGATACGACAACTATACCCCCCTATACTCCCATTGAGACCAACATCCTTTCGCAACACATTGTCACCAAGGTCACTTCCACGCTCTATCAAGCTCTCAACTCCTTTGGGGCGACGCAGCTAGATGGGCTCAAAGAAAAATGGGAAAAGGACATAGGTCTAATGGAACCAGAAGACTGGGTAGAGGCATTGATGTCCCCTAGAGAAATAGGCATAGACTCCAAGCTCAGGCTTATACAACTGAGGATCCTCCACCGCACATACTATTCACGCACTGACATGGCCAAATGGGGGGGACTGGAAGACGGGACATGCCTCAGGTGCAAAACAGAACCCGCCACATTTTACCATATGTTATGGGACTGCCGAGTCTTACAGGTCTTCTGGGAGAGCTGTATCAACAAGATCGCAGACACCCTGGCGACAACAATCCCCAGGGACCCCAAAATGATACTGCTGGGAATCCGAGGTGAGGTGGACCTATCGAAATATGAGAAAATATTTCTGACACTGGCATTGGGGGCAAGCAAAAGATTGATCGCGGCTAGCTGGGGCTCTGCCGACCCTCTATCCGTGAACCGCTGGAGCAATGAGCTGGACAGATGCGCGGCCGTGGAGCGCCGGATTTATAATGCACGGGGATGCCCCCGCAAATTCGGGAAAATATGGGGTAATTGGTTGGACGCTAACTGAAATCTGTCGTTGTAAACAGTCATGTACAGTTGTTAACATTGGTTACCTGCCCTATCCCACACATGCCTGATGGTTCCTGACCCGACTGGGTTTCTTTTGCCTTTTGAAAACTGCCTTGCTACCATAATCTGATGTATACCTTTGATTCATGTTTGTCTTGTTGTTTATGTTCCTAAAACGTAATAAACAGAATTATAAAAAAAAAAACAAAGGCATTTGCTCTCCATAGAGTCTTAAAGACACGATTCCACCAAGGAATTCTAAACACTTGATCTCTGGGTAGAATATTATGAAGAATCCTGTGCGACATCCCTGTTCAATTATTTGACTGACCAAGACTTATATACTCGAACAGTTTAAGGTGGGATGATCTCAAAAGGAAACGGGCTTTAAAGGTTGCTCTGGGAAATGGTGCTATGCTCTGCCCATACAGCAAGAAAAAGGCACTCCTTCCAGCTATAAAATTATTTAAGCACCAATTTACAGGTGGTTGGCACTAATACAAAAATATAGCATTCACCTACTTCTGTTTCGCCTTTATTTATTATATACTTTTTGTTAGGCAGTAAAATGTGACTTTCACATTCTATACATTTTTAAAAGAGGTTTTTAAAAATTAAGTTAAAAGAACTGACAACTGTAATGATGCCCTGTCTTTTTCTACCTCTTATCTTAACAGCTTAAACGTTTCTGCAACTAGCCTTTGTGACTAGATTTATTTTAATAGAGTTGTAGTCGATTATTTATAAAATCAATTTAAAAATTGCGTTTCTGTACATGTTTCACGGAATCTCTCCTCCGAATCAACATGATTGATTGGTTTGATGGGAGAGGCAGGGATGCGATTGGGGAAGAGGCAGACTGCCAAAGTAGCTGCTGGGACCTGCTGCTGCATGCAAGATATGCCGGCATAGAGACACAGGGAGCACCATTTGCAGGCAAGTGGTGTAGGGGATACTGCCCACCTGCATTGCAAGAGCAAAATCTCAAAAGATGATCTGGGCCTAGACGGCTGAGCGCACTGTTGGGCGGTGTTAGTATTACATTAAGTTACGTATATCTCTGGGTATACAGCGATGGGTGTGCTTCAGTAGTTGTGCCTTTATACAGAGCTCAGAACGTCATTCGCTGATGGCGAGTGACTTTTATGGCTCCAAAAGCCAGCTTTATAACAGAATAATAAATGTCAAAGGTCTGCTTAACAATAAAATAACATGCTCTACAATCTGTGTGATAGCTTGAAGGCTATATCATTTTGGATATGAGTAATGTATTCAGAAAATTGACGGTTTGTTTCCGTTTTGGAGCTGGAGTACAGAGTGTAAAACTGTATCAGTGCAGTGTTCTGATCAGAACCCAGGCTACACTGCGACAAGAAATGATTTCTGAATGCTGCTAGAGCCTCTGTCGAGAAAATGTGGCTAGTGCGAGATGAAAATTGCACCTGTGATGGGCCAATACGTGGTTCCCCATCCCCTGACACGTCAGGCAAGAATGGCTTACTCAATGGCCTATGGTCCCAAAGGGTGACCTAGGGCTGGAAGAGCGACCTAGGACTCTGGGTTGACTAGACCATAAGATAGAGATAAAGTGGTGTAACACTGGCATACTGGCTGTTCCAACAAGGGCCAGTCTTGCCACGTTACTATTTGTCCTTCAGCCACCGACCAGATCTCTACTGGAAGCGCCCTAATCCACCCCAGCCTTCCTCTAAGGAATCGCCGGTCTACCCTCTCCTAGTCCACACTATAGCATTCACACTACACACATTCAGAGCTGCTCAACCCCTGGCATGCAACATGCAAGCTTTTTCCTCTCACCTGCTCGGACAGCTGCATCAGGAGGAATCCAGACCACTCCCCCAGTCAGGAACGACTAACATGCGCACTAGCAGGAAGCAGGGTGGAGGTGTCAACCAACACCTCCCCGAGTCCTGATCTCTGCCCAGCACGAGAGTGCCAGGATTTCACCAACCCTCCCAGGCCATTAGTATGGGGATGCAAAAGAGAGCTCTGTGCAAGATAAATGCCTGCAGTACCCCAGCCAGCATGCCCACTGGGCCATGGCAGAGACAAAACGCACCAAGGGTTCTATTGGCCATTTTGCATGTTATCTTATGTTTGATGTTATTTGTGTAGCACCTGCTGCCATTCGTATGGCCTTGAAGCGCTGTGTCAATGAACGCCCTTAGGAAGACCACATCTGTGTTGAAAAGTAATTATAAATTGTAATTGGTTATTTATAACGCGCTTAATACCCAGAGGTTTCTAAGCGACGACCTGGGGATCAAACCTGTGTTGCCCTGCATTGTCTTGCTTCCAAGGCGAACGGATTGCCACTGAGCTATCCTCACAGCATCTGTAATGAAACGAGTGGTAAAATGTGTGTGCAATTAATGCCAAATCGAAGGTAGGTAGAAAGTGGCCTCGTCACTAACAGCAGCTCATTACAAAGGCGTGAGAACAGGCGGTGTGTCAAAGAGTCAAGCTTATCTTAGCAATATGTATAAAGCACAACATATGCCTGAGGGACTCTTGGAGTCAACTTAGACAGGACGATAAGCAAGTTAGGCTAAAACAAGTACGTTTTGAGGGAGCGCCGGAAAGACAACCATCCACAGCCCGGAGAGCCTGAGGGAGAGAGTTCCACAATGAGGCAGCGGCTACTGAAAATGACCGACCAACAACACATGTCAATTTAAACCGAGGAACCTCAACAAAATAAGCCCCTGCCGACCACAAGGCCCAGTGAGGAACATTAAAGGGGAACTACACTCGCAAATAGGCAGATCCTGAGCCATGCAGAGCCTGTTGCACCAGACAGACTGCATTAAACTGAATGCACTTTGCAACTGGAAGCCAGTGCAGACTGCGCACAATAGGAGATATGAGCACGGCGGGAAGTGGAAGTGGCCACTCGAGCCGCAGAATTCTGCAAGATTTGCAGACGCCGAATCAGGTAAGCTGGTTGTACAAGAAACAAGGGGTTACAGTATTCCAGGGAAGACAGTATCAGGAAAGACACCACATGTGCATGGAGATGAGAAGACAGAAAAGGAAGGACCTTGTCCAAAATGTTTTAAGATGCCCCGTCTGGCAGACTATGCTGATCTGGGCTGCCATAGAAAGGGACAACATCATCTTAAACCCCAGTTCTTTCACTACTCTGACTGGGGTAGGACAAGAACCAAGTGAAGAGGGCCAGAAAAGAGGCGACCAAAGGGTAGAAGCAGCAGAAGAACCCACCACCAACGCCTTCGTTTTACCCCTATTAAATTTAAGCTTAAGCCAGTTGTTACACATCCATTCTCTCACAGCTTCAAGACAAACCCTGAGCTTAGTGGCAGTCTCAGGCTATGTGAAGAGCTGCACCAAATTTTGCATGGGACTCCGCTGTATTGTATGGGTTGTAGCGCTCGGCGTGGGAGGGGGGCGAGGGTAATGGATGTTTAGAGCAAGGTATTAGTGAAATTGCATATATCTCAAAGGTGTGAACAGCTGGACTGCATTTTTTTTTTATCTCATCTGTATTTTATGGGACACAGCGCAAGAGGGTCTGGTGAAGAGGACTAAAGCATATAAGTTTAGTCATGCAGTGCGTATCCTAGTGGCGTAGGTAGAAGTGCTTTGTTACAGTTAACACACTCCTCTTATGCGCCTGATTTCCCATGACGGACGCTGAGCAGTGGTTAGCAATCGAGTTGGGCTTCAGATTTGGACTAAATGTGCGATTATGAAGAGTGCATCCTGAAGGCGTGGTGGTCCTCTTTGCACCAGGCGGTTAATGGGAGGGAGTTCCAGATGGTGGGTGCTTGGACTGAGGAGGAACCCCCACATACCGGTGGATTTTGTCAATGAAATGACGAGTAAGTGCTGAGCCTGATCTGAGGTTTCTGTTAGGCCTGTAGCGTGTACATTTATGCTGCAAGTATTGCAGTCGTTTGTTGTAAAAGGCCTGATGGGTGGTGCACATCGCCTTGAAGTAGGATCACTGCCCGACCAGAAGCTAGTGAAGGACGCAGAGGGTAGGGAGATGTGTTCTCTAGTGCCTAAAGGAGGAGCCTTACTGTAGTGTTCTGTACTCAGAGCTTTTTTAGCTGTGATGTGGGGACCCCTAGGTATAGGGCTTTAGCATAGTCTAGATGTGAAATGATGGTAGCAACAATGGCAGAGACTTTGTTCGGGAAGGCTGTGAAAGGAAAAAGGTAGTGGATGATGCATATGTGTAGATAACAGCACTTGGCCACAGAGTTGACGTAATGTGCCAGGGTCAGGTTTGCGTCCATAATGCACCTGTGATTTTTTACTGTGTTGGAGGTGAGCCTAGGGAGAGTGGCCAGGTTGTGGCTTCAGGGTAGAGGGAAGCCTTCCCATGTAGGAGGTGGTTGGCCGAAATCCAGCGTTCAGTCTCAAAGAGGCAGGTAGGCCTGCTGGCTGTGGTACTAAATACTACGGAAACCTGGTTACCGCCTGTTAGGCAGAATCAACTGCAGTACCCTTTGGGAACACTACAGGTAATTAGGACTACAACTGTAAGCACAATTTCACCTTTGGTACAAGCCTGTACTACACAGTAAAGTGGTAGCGATGGCTGAGCAGCCAGACTTATCTCAAGAGTTTAAGTGAGCAGTAGGACAAGTTACACAAAGGACCGACCAATACAGTGATTCAAGTAAACCCTTACTCAAGGTTTCTCAGTAAAAGAATATACTTTTATTTACTCAATCATTTATAAAACATTACACTAGCATAAGCAGCTCAATATCACACAAAGATACACCACAAAAATCCATCCTGTAAGTAACTAAACAAGTTTAGCTCAAAAATAAAGTGTGAGCAAATGGCACTTTAGATACTTAGAAAGGGAGGGAAAAGACAAGGTTATAAGAATAGACAGCCCAAATACAATCATAGGCAGGGCAAAGGGTTCGAGTTAAATACAACCAACAATTCCTCTCAATAGGCCTGGGCAAAAGTCAATGGTTCAGAGTCTTTTGTATAGGATAGCACGGTTCTGGTAAGTAACAGTTAAGTCTTTGCCACAGATCTTTAACGGATTTGGCTAGGCGAAAAGTTTGATGAATGTTTAGGGAAGGACAAGCCTTCGTAGTTGAGGAAAGTTTCATGCACTTTCTCGATGGTCAAAAAGATTTCCGGACTGTTTTGCACAGTACCTTTTAAATGAAGAAAGCTGTAGCTGAGGCAGTTGTTCCTGGCAGTTCGAGTAGATCTCGCTGTTCCTGTGCTTCAGTCGTGGAGACAAGAAGGAGGACGTCGGGAGGTTCCTGCACTGCCCAGGGAAGAGGCCAAAAGCTGTAGCAAGACTTCAGTTTAAGGTTCGAGTGCCTTGAAGTCCCCCTGGTTTCCTTCCCTCTGGCTATCCGGTTTTCAACAGCACTCTGAAAATTCGACCATAATAGGACGGCGTCCAGGTGGCATGTGAGTTGGTTGTTCCCACCAAACCCAAGGGAAGAAGTTAACCTTGAAGTGTTTCTCTGTCGTCAGAGTTTCAGGCAATTCGGACCTGCAGCAGGGCTTCACCAGTCGTCCATGAGTTGCAGCAGTCTTCTTCCTTCTACTCCTCTTCGTTTCTTTCGTTCCAGTGGTCGACTCTGCTTTCCAAGTCCCAGAGGCCTGCTTTTAAACAGGTTCCCCCCCCATTCATTTAGCCTGGCTGTCACTCGCCCAGCAGGGTGGCTGTCACTCGCCCAGCAGGGTGGCTGTCCTTGCTGCCGGCAATCACACCAGAGTGCATTCAGGTCTCCTAGGAGACTAAGCACAGGGAGTTTCGGGCACCTCCCTCACATCCTGTCCACCCCACCAGAGGAGGGCTTCAGCACAGAAGCCCGCCAAAGGGCACAAGCAAAGGGACCAAACCTGGTTTGGCGCGCAGAGACAAACACAAGAAGGATTTTTCCCAAAAGAAATGGCGAAAAAAGATAACCGGAGTCTGTTTTTACAGATAGGTCTGGGGCGCCATATTGAAAAACATGGCTACCCCCGATTATTAGCTACCGTTGTTAGCGGTCGGGAAAAATCACGGCAGTTGATCTAAACCACTGCCACCAGCCATTTAAAATAGGAAAAGGTAACATTTTACTGTTACATGAGTGTTTTGACTCAGGGGAAGCTACGCAACCCCTCCAGCACTCTATAGTAAGATAGGGTGTGCTGGGTCAGTAAATTTAAAGAGACTAGTAAAGTCAATTTAACTTTACATGCCCTGGAAGACAGTAGTCAGTCCCAGAGAACGTATTTAAACCTTGGGGAGTCTGAAAGACACCCCTGTGCCACTGCACTGAAGGTGCTGTGTGACACACAGAAAAATATGATGCCATGGAGTTTGTTTAAAACACCATAACCAAAGAACACAAAAGTAACACACACATCAAAATACTTGAAAGAGTGGGAAAAAAAAGGCTCACACTCTTTCCAGGTAAAAAATTAAATCCTAGAAATCCAGCACAGTTGCTAGGGGTCTCAAACAGTAAGGGAAATGAGCACATTTGGAGAATTCTCCCTAACACCCCTATATTATGAGCTGGTCCAGGAGCGCTTGATGAGGGATTGTGCTAGTATCATGGCCTGCACTCTGCATCCTCCATAATGGGAGATGAGGAATCACTCTCCAGCCTCTCCCCCTCCCCCCATTATGGGCAAGATGCCCCCTTCTCCATGTATTCTGCATGGTTTTATGCAAGTGCAAATAAGAGGTAGAAGTCATAGGGATTTTGCATCTCTGACCACATAAAAGTTCTAAGCAGTGGAGCGGGAGCGTATTATGCACTCTGACCTCACTCTGTGTGTTCTGCATACATTGAAAGGGCATGGATTGTACCTTGCAGTTGGTGTGATTGCCCTACACCTGTAAACTACTAGCCAGCTATTTTACAGCCTATTTAACACGAGGTCGTTAAGTGCCAAGGACGAGGTATCCAGTCTTTGGATTACCACCCCAGTGCCAAGGACGAGATAGCTCGTCCTTGGCACATAAGGGGTTAATGAAGGAGAAAATGTTAGAAGGCTTTGCATGGTGAAATACTAAAATCACCAAAAAAGGCCTTGGCACTGGGGGGGGGGGGGCGGGGAACCCATGGCAGTTAAATATTTACAATGTTATTTTTTTTTTTTTTAAGCCATTCGATTTTAAATATTGGCTTCACAGGGCTGATCTTTCTCCCAGTAAAGTACTACATTCGGCTCTCACCGCTAGGAGTACGATCCTGAACCTGACGGACCTTGTACTCTGTGTCATGGTGGCCACTGGCCAGAGAATGCAGTCTGAGTCCCAAGTGCCATATGCTTTCTATTCCAAAGGTAATGTTGATTACAGCCCATCGCGGATAAGAATGCTGCAAAGCGTTTGCAATGTTTGCTTAACAAAGGGGAGCTTGATAAGGCGTGCCCATCGTCTGATCACGAGATGTTTGCCATTGTCATGGTAAGGGGATGCTTCCGAAGTGAACTCGAGTGAGGAAGTATTGGAGAGAAGCAGCAGCCCTCCGAAAAAAGGATCAACTGAGGGGGTGAATGCAAAATAAGACAACCACCAGCAACGCAGCAGAAGGGATCCTCACCTGACGTCATGGCACCAGCAACTGTACACACCTACAAGTAAACCGCAACTGGGAGAGCAAGGCATGGACGTGTAATGCTACCCACAAGCGACACTTGTTGGAGCAAGCCCACTGCAGCGAACAGCGTAACGCAGGCAGAGCGAGGCGAGCTCTTCCAGGGCTACTCGTGACGTTGCCTCCCTCCAGCAAAGTATCAGAGCAAGGTTATTCAAAAAAAGATTACACGAGCGGGGGAGGCTGGGGATATATCTCTTGCTATCGTAATTAGCCAGCCAATAGAGAACATAAAACACGACCTATGGCCCACTGAGGCTCACCGTTGGTGTTATTTGTTCAATTCAATGGCATGCCAATCCGGTCAGCGACTAAACAGTGCGATTATAGGCTGACTGTATGAGGTCTTGGATGTCAGACAACAAACACCTCGGCGCAGACAACCGAGGCTAGCCCTAGCCCGGCCTCAGGCGCAAAGAAAACAAGCATTGGCAATGCCAATAGTTTTGGCGTTTACTGCATTTATAGGCACCAGGGTGCAGGGAGGATGGTGTAAAGTTTTAAAAGAGGATGCAATAAGGGGTGCGGGTGTGCAAGAGAATGAGAAGGGAGGATATAATAGTGCAATAGCCTAATATGAAATAACCACAGCTGGGAAATAGAAAGCTAGGCTCCTGGCTTGCTTTTACAAAGCTGCTGATAGGAGCAAAAGTTAGGCAACTTCTCATTGGGTAGTACCCTTTGCTATGCCACCAGATATTCTCAGTTTAGAACTCCCATTCCCTCTCCCTCTCTCACACTCTTTTAATAAACCAAAAATAGGCATACACATCAGTGGCTGGAAACCGGAGCGTAAATAATGCTGCATGATTGGGACTATGCTACAGAGGGAAGGCCATTAGGTAACAAACAAACAACTTGAAAGGTTCTGCTCAAATGTGTTTTCCCTGAGGGTACCATGGTATTTGCAACACGAAATGGAGATGCGCCATCCAGAAAGCATTGTGGCAGTTTTTGAACCCCGGAAGCCCACACTAGATTGAAAGGAAAGGGAGAGAGATCCCAAGAGATTAGTCCCTGAAGTCATAAGAGGGAGAGACCCGTTGTATTTAGTGTTTTGCTTTGCACGCAATGGCAGCCCAGCGTTCTAAATTAGAATGCCATGGAGTATGCCTAGTACATGACTGTTGCCCATTACCTCTAACGGATATATATATATACATATAAAATAAAGTTATACTTACTTGGCTCGTTCTACAAGGATTGGCGACAAGGATTGCTGAAGTCAGAAGACCTCATTGCGAGCGTGGCCGGAACCTGGATCGAGGTTAGCCCACTGACCGCGACACCTTGGTGCACCACATTTTACCTGTCCGTGGCACCTGAAGAAACATACGGATAGTCGGTGCAGGGTTGCAGTGCCCTGCTCTTGGAGTTCCCGTGTTGAGCGAGGCCAAACGCTGGCAATGCTCATCCACAGGAGTTGATGGCAGTGAGTGGGCAGGTGTGGGCAGGCCCCGGCGGTTGGCTGGTGCGGGCCCAATTATGGTTGGGGGCCTCGTCCTGGTGTCGGAGCCTCGGTCAGGGCTCTGCAAGCGGAAGTAGCAGTTGGAGCGTTCCTGTGCCCCCGGTGGTAGGCCTTCCCTCAATGTATTCTTTCATGGAGAAGTTGGTGCGTGCTAAGACGGATTTCTGACCTCTGACCTGGTGGGCAGCGGTTCAGAAGGGCAGCCTAGTTTCTTGGAACAGGGTAACCTTCTGGACAAGCCAGACCAATCTAGGTAGCATTGGTGGCAGTCAAGACTAGGTCTCAGGAGGGATGAGAGTGACTGAAAGACCTCAATGAGTACACAGAGTAAAGGACACTTGCAAATCACTCCCAGTCAGGTGTACATATATTAAAAAATACAAATACATTTATTTCAAGGCCTTTGAGATTCAACACACAAATAAAATCACAGTAATACTTCTAAGCCAACACAATCCTATCAATAGACATATATAAGACCAAAGGGGCCTAAAGGGTTAATGCACGGAATGGGTCCACAACCTAAAAAGGGAAGGAAGCAGGTAGTGCAAATAGTCTTCAGTCCCTTCTGCATCAAACACGATCCGAACTGAAAGGCAGACCAATCCCCAAGATGAGGGGAGCCTAGTGCTCAAATGTACTTGCGCTGCTGGCGCACATGGTAGTGCAGATGGGCGAAGCAGGGTCTTTTGTAGGGACTGTAGCAGCTCAGGAAGGTGGGTGAGGTGATGCAGAATAAGTTCCTACTATTCGTGGATTGTCTCCCCAACAGGGCAGAGCAGGTTCCAAGACTTCGGAATAGTTTGCTAGTTTGTGCTAGCAGTGGAAAGGAGAGGGGCCCCCAGGGGTCACTTGTGCATAAAAATGGATGGATGCGCTAGGGGCCACCAGTTAGGGTCATTGACCCCCAGTGCACTCCGGACCAAACTTCGGCAGTCGAGTCCAGTTTGGTTCCAGGTTCAAATGGGGGCAGAAACACGGCTCTGCGGCTTTCAGCGACGAAGATACAGCGTTGATTCCCAAACAGGACATTGGCACTTTCTCTTCTCCTGGTGGATGGATCAGGCCAGTTCCGCTGTAGCAGGCTTCAGGGCACAAAGGAGCACAGCTGCAATGAGTTTGCAAAGTTCGTCACCACGGCTCGGTGACACGGTACACGCGTGTACTCTGGTTCGGGCACTCTCTCTTTACTCCAGACCTGGGAACATCAAGTGTACGAAATTCGGTGTGAGAGTACTGTGAACACAGAGCTTGCGATGTACCAAGTTTTGAGGGCCTCCTCAAAAAGGCGGCAGTGACAGAGCAAAGGTCCTACGCAAGCTGGTCAGCCCACTTGTTGGCCCAGGGACACTTCCGAGAAGGCTTACTTGCAGGGTTTGATGAAGGTGCAGAGAATAGTTGTTCCCACTATTCTAATGGGTCAAAGCATCTTTGCAGACCTTCTACTATGACCAGATGCAGAGGGGTCCAGCGGGACGACAGCCGGCTCAGGGTGCCAAACCTTCCAGCGGGTCACCAGCAGTTCCTCGACTCAGCTTTTTAGTTTCAGGATACTTAGATCCTATCCTTCGTTCAGTGAGAACTCCAGAGATCGACATGGTATGAGTGTTTGGAGCCTTCTTTTATCCAAAATCTCCTTTGCGCCAAAACAAAGAGGACCCAATGGGAGAGCTGCTAACATACAGGCATACCATACATGGACCAATCAAGGACCATAGTGGCCCCAGGCATTCACAGCACACCAGACTCTCTGGCACCCAGGATGTCTATTGGAACCAGACAGTCCAGCCCACATCCTGGAAGCACACACACAAGGGATGCAGAAGCCCGGGAAAGCTTGGAGTTTCGCAGGAGAACGCATGCCCAAATAAGGACTAACCCGGGTCGGCTAGACCTGGGGAAGGAGAAGGGGCAAGATAGCCAGAGGACAGGACAAAGAACCTTGTGGCATGGCCATTTTGGAGTGTTTTTAACCCTTTCCTGACCAGACACCAGAATAGGACCAACAAACGTGGGAAGCAATTTGCGACAGCCAGGCAAATGTATATAGCGGGACGATAGCCAAACTCGGTCCCCCACACGGTAAACAGGAGCAGCAACCTGTTTATCGGCTGAAGCTTTCATGCCCAACTGAGCTTCCTGCAGAGTCTGGGCATGAACCATGGCCAAGTCGCGAACACAAGATGAGGCAGCAGGAGCACAAGAGGATGCATAATCGGGAATGGGCAATGTACGGGGGTGTTGGCCATAAAGGGAGTAGAACGGAGAAAAGCCGGTAGAAGAGGGCAAGGAGTTGTTATGGCCAAATTCAGCGAGATGTAGCAGGTGTACCCATGATTTCTGATGTTGTAGTGAAAGACAGCGTAAATATTGTTCCATGGCCCGATTTACCCTTTCTGTCTGGCCGTCGGTTTCCGGATGGTAAGCAGAGGAAAATCGTGCATCAATACCCAATAATTTAGTGAGCGCACGCCAGAAACGGGACGTGAATTGTGAACCTCTGTCAGAAACCAAGACCGTAGGGAGCCCAAACAAACAAAAATGGACTTGAAAAACAGGTTTGCCAATGTAGGTGCAGAGGGTATACCAGAACAAGGAATACAGCGAGCCATCTTTGTGTAGGCGTCTACTACAACCCACACTGTATCATAACCCTGTGAACGAGGGAGATCAGTCACAAAATCCATTGTAAGGGTATGCTGGGGTCTGGGGCAATCGGCAAGGGCTGTAAAAGACCCAAGGGGCGGGCCCTACGGGACTTACACTGGGCACACACTGAGCAGGTGTTGACATAATTCTCAACGTCACGCCGCTTCGAAGGCCACCAGCACCAGCATTTAAGTAGATCCAGAGTACGCTGTTGCCCTGGGTGGCCATGGATGGCAGCATCATGAGACCATTCCATAGCTAGATTTCGAGTGTCACTAGAGGGTAGGAAGAATCTGTTGTGAACAAAAGGTAGACCATCGTGATAAACGGGATCCCATTCTGCTAACTGTTGTGGATGTTGGGAAACCCATGTGCGTATGGCTGACAACAGAGGAGGCGAAGGAGTGCATAAGCATACTACATGCCCGTGGTCAAGCACTGTTTCTCGGAAGACCGGAAGCGACACTCCTCCAGGAGAGCGGGATATAGCGTCTGCTTTACCATGAGACAGACCAGGACGGTGTTTCACAACAAAGTCATAGGCTGCGAAGTATAAGTGCCAACACACCTGACGACTGTTGACGCATTTGAGGGATGCGAGATCCTGCAAATTCCTATGATCAGTGAAAACTGTGACTTGGTGTTTGGCCCCCCATCAAATGGTGCCTCCATACCTGAAATGCGTCTTTAATCGCTAGGAGTTCCTTTTCGGTAACTGTATAATGGGACACAGTAGATGTAAACTTGCGTGAATGGTACGCTACAGGGTGTAAATGACCAGAGGTTGGGCAGGGTTGTGACAATCCCACTCCCAAAGCAAAGGATGATGCGTCTGCCTCGACAACGAAAGGCAACTCCGGATCTGGGTGTTGTAGGACCGGAGCTGAGGTAAACGCAGATTTCAAGGACTCAAAAGCGGCTTGATGTTCGGGGTTCCAGATAAATGAGGCATGTGGACTGGTCAGTTTAGTTAATGGTGCCACTATAGTAGGAAAGTCAGGGATGAACCGCCTATAAAAATTGGCAAAGCCCAGGAAAGACTGTAAAGACTTCAAGTTTACCGGGACCGGCCATTCCAAAACGGCTCGTACTTTAGACTGATTCATAGTCAACCCACCCGGTGAAATGTGGAAACACAGAAATTCTACTTCTTTGGTATGAAACTGGCAAATAGCGCATTCTTGCGCAAACGGGATAGGGCTTCTTGGACATGAAGGATGTGTTTGTCTAAAGAGGAGGAAAAGATAAGAATGTCGTCCAAATAGACCACCACATAACTGTCCAGAATGTCCCCAAAAACCTCATTCATAAACCGCTGGAAGGTGGCAGGGGCGATATTTAAAGAATATTTATTCAGCAACAATGGTCAAAACTATTAGCTGCATAGTGAAGTAACTCCTCAAACTGGCCCACATTGGCCAAAAAAGTGGCCAATTTCGACTGGCCTACACTAGCATTTTTGTTACGGTCATCGCCCTATTACCCCATCGGCCAGTCCAAGCCTGCCGGCTCATCCATAATGGGTGAGGGGACGTCCACCCACTGGCCACCTCACCCATTATGGAGGAGCCGAGGAGCCAGCCCAGTGAAACACTGAGCAATCCCTCAACTGCTTTTTCCAGCTGAGGGAGTGCTCCTGGGCTGGTTGAACTGTCAAAGGGAAACACTGTTTGCCTTTGACAGTTCATTTCTCCAGCCGCACATGATCACTGAGCCATGCAACGCTGGGGGTATTTTGCTTCGCCAGCCTTGCATAGGTCATTGGAAATGCTGGCTGGGGCACTGCATGTATGTATGTGCGAGGGGGTGCTCCTGCGCCTCCTCGCACATACGGGCAGAGCAACCTGGAGCGGGGCATTTTAGCAACCACGCACAGGCCCTTGCAGAAGGTACGTTTATGGCGATTTATTTTTTATTTAAATGTGTATGGATGTGTGCATGCTTGTGTTATGGGACTGTGTTGGGAGCAGGATGAGTGGCAGCACTCGAATAGTGGTGGGAGTAGGGTGGGGAGAGCCCAGGGTCTGTACTGGGAGTAGGGTGCGGTGACGGCAAGCAAAAGTTCATAGCGATTTCTACATACTGTCCATCTGGCACTTTTGGGGGGGGCCCGGCCTGCCCAAACTTTGCTCAGGCGGGGCCCAGGCCAAAAAAGTTTGAACCACTGTCCTAGTGGGAGAAAAGTCTGAGCTAGAACACGATGCAAGAGTACATGAGGTTTTGAGTAGGCTTGAGGGGGGCACGATTAACTGTAAAGTAGGATAAGTGCCATTTCAAGGTCTATCAAGTGCCATTTTTGGGTTGGATAGGAATGGCATTGAGAATCACAGGACTGCCTTCTATAATCCAAGGGCCAACGGTCTTGTTGAATGCACCAATGCCATCATTAAAGAAACTATTCAGTTGGCATTTGCCAATGGTCTGGACTGGAGGAAGTGCATTCAGGAAATTGTGAGCTACGTTCCCTACCCATCTTATGGGTTGGGATGGGTAGAGTGCATGAAGAAGCGCCCTATCGTGCATATACAAGAGATTGAAGTAATCTAGTTCACTCCATTTATGCAGAGTTAAGTGGTTTCCAATGGCAGAATGTAGGTGGAAAAAAGAACATGGTGGATTTATTTAGTTAAAGAAATTGGTCATTAACAATGTACACAAAGAAACCTGAATATATCCTAAGGACAACTTTTTCAGTGCAAAATTTCAGTTGCAGAGATGCAAACCGACCCATGCCCACAGGGTTGACCTTATCCAGTCCTGTCTTTTTAGGAACAGCGGCCTTCCTTCTGCGACTTGTACATTTGTAAGCCTTGCAGAATTGATTGTGGCTAAAAGGTCATGGCCCGATTTAAGGTATATGGGGACAGGGGCACAATTGGAAAATCCCTCAACCGCCACTCTCTCAAACCCTCCCATGAAGTTGACACAAAAAATAACTTTCCTTAGTTAAAGCAAGAAATCTACTAAGAGGAGAAAAAAAATTCCTATGCATGGAAGATCAATAATATCCTGCTAGAAGTTGTTGAGAAATACATATATCTAGGCAGTCCAATTACATCATATGGAGATTCTAATTGTCATCATGACTTTATTTCACCTAAGTTTATAAGGAAATGGCAGGTGATGAAGACATTTATTAGCACTAGCGGTGGTCATAATATCCAAGAAATTATCACTATATATAGAACGAGTATCGTACCAGGAATTTTATATGGTACTGCTGTAATTCCGGTTAATAAAATGCACTGGCTCGATAAATCGGAAGGGCAAATACTCTGCTCAATACTTGGTGTACCTTCTTGTGCTCCTGTGGAAGCATTAAGGTGTGAATTAGGACTAATACACCTCCTGTGCCAAGCACTAATACTTTATGGGGCCATATCTACCAATCAAACATTCGGTAGATATGCTTTCCACAAGTTCCACCGCAAACCTCCTAGAAGCATAATGCACCATTACAATGGTAAATCTGTATTCCTGCTAAGCAGTTACTCTACCCACATTCACATGGCTTTTTGTTTAAACTTTGCACAACTGCAGAGAATCACCTTAGTGCTTTGGGTCTTGACACTGAGCAACTCAAAACGCTCCCTAATGCTGACATCTTAATGAAAAAAGCAAAATGCAGCATGGGATATAGACCATAATCTACGCAGTCTGGCTCAGAAAAGAAATTATAAAATCTACAGCCAGCAAAGCTTTAGACCTCATGCACCTTGCACATATCTTGTTCAATTATGCTGTATGCAATTAAGACGACTTGTAACGTATATGGGATTCAAGGGAACATACTGGGAGATGGCATAAAACCGCATATGAAGATAGTTTATGCCGATTATGTGCAAAGACGGTAGATACGTCACGGCACATTTTAATGTGTTGCCCAGAGTTAAAAAATGTTTATTATAAAGGTATATCAATAATTGGTTCCCACGCTTAATTTTATTATAGCAGACCCGTTCTGGAGTCATATTTTTGTGGCCAACAGCTGCTGCCTTTTACTTATGGAAAGAGTGACAAAGGTTACTTAATCCCCACTAAAGAAGAATGTGGAAGTTAGCTAGCTTGGTAGATTAAGTATGAATTTGATTCCAATTACATTGTCCATTAGGTTTTTAAATTCCTATAATATGATGAATAATATATTTAGATTATACGTCATTTTAGGGCATGAATTTTATTAAACGGTGCATCACTTCCATTAATTTAATTAACAATGTAAATATTTCTAATGGATTGGAATATGACTATATAATAATGTGTATATGTACTGTTTTACTGATTCTTTTAAAATCTTTTAAGCTGTGTGCTAAAGGTTCTGTATGAACCAAATGCACAAACATTTTTTTTTTAAGTAAGAGAAAAATAAATAAAAGTGTAATATATCAGCCAAGAGAGTTTAATACAAGCCAAATGCACCCCTATAAGGAAACAATTATGTATGAAGCCGGGGGAAGACGACACAGGGAATGGGGTGGAGGAACTCGGCCCATATAGACAAACGCTTACTCCCAAAACAGGTGTCCTAACACAGTCATAGCCTAAAATATAAACTCTTTACTGTGGCTGAAAAGCATTAATTACCTCATTGCAATTTGGATGATTTTAGCTACGCCGATACCACTTGCAGTAATGATGATACGGTTTGGCAGTAACAGTATTGCACCATCTCATATATTGTTTGTGTTACTTGCTATTCCGGACACAAACACGAGGGGAAGTATTGCCACTGCTGCAACAATTACCGCCATTTTGGCTGTAGGTCAGGGATCTGCAACCTTTGGGTCCCCAGATGTTGTGGACCACAACTCCCATTAGTCCTAGCCAGCAAAGTCAACGGTGAGGGATTATGGGAGCAAACATTTGTAGAGCTGCAGGTTGCAGACCCCTGGTGTAGGTAGTGCTGCCACTCACAATCAGACAGATTTTTGGTGTACGGTCAACATAACCCATAATCAAGGGGTGCAGTAAAATTCAGAATAATGTCATACTTATAATGAGGCCTTTAAAGACGCTCTTTGGTGAAAGACGCTGCAATAGCCAAACAATCTTCATCCAAGAAAAGACACAGAATACTTTATTGCAGATGATGCAGGTATATGTAAAGAGAACAGATATTCATTATTTTCAGTAGGTGGTCTGCCCCTTTAGGTTGCTGAGAAGGGAGGTACGGGGGTCACACAACCCATGCCCAGCCCATAGGGAACGGAATTTTAAGATGTAAATGGTCACATTCTAGATGTAAAGGTCAGGAAGTATCCCCGCCCCGTTCGCAAGGGGACAGCGTTGGGCTGCAATGAAGTACACAAATAATCAGTGGCCAGTGAAGTCACTCTCGCGGTCTAGAACGCGCAGTTGACATAATCATTCGAATAAGATTATGATAGCAAAACCAAACAAGGAAGGATTTTTCTGTGGTGGCCTGGACGACAGACACTTGTTGTAACCAGTTCACCTGCCCCCAGTCACTACCCGAGACTATACTCACCTTCTGAAACACCAGCGGCTTTTGAGACGCGGTTGTCGCCCCATTAGCACGCGCTGCCGGCTCCGTTCCACCTTATCCCGTAAAGTGTCTGGGAAGCGACGCTGCCTCTTTCGTCTGCTACACATCAGCATTCAGGCTCTGAGTCGCCATTTCCTTATCCTCCATGTTTGCGGATTCTCTGCATCATGGATGAACACACTCGACTAACATCTGTTCAAAGCGCACCTGCCTCGTTCTCTTTTGTTGCTGCAGCTTTGGCTCAGCTTAAAAACGGATCACTCTACAGCAGACTTTAAACATAGTCCATCAGAAATTCAACTGACCAAAAACATTGGTGCATACAAATCAAAATATAAATGGGCATATAGTTAAGTGCACTAATTTTACTCCTACTTGAGAATGTGCACAGCTGCAGGCCGGCAGACTTGAGCAAGAGAGTCAAGGCCCAAATGGTGCTTCGACCATTTCAGGCAAGTGGCCATGCCAACGCCATAGACTGCTTCCAAACTCCCCTTTCTCCTTTTTTTTTTTAAATGGAATTTTGAGATTTAAACACTATCCATCATACATTTTTGCCATGAAACCTGAGAGACAAGCTCCACTTCAATAGTTACAACAGTGCGTCTCGTCTTTATACCCCTACCTTCCCACTCCCCCGAACAAGAGTTAACAAAACAAAGGAGCACCCCATTTCCAGTGTGAACAGGTTTTCAACATTTAAACATTTAAACTCAATGTCCGAGTGTTTTCAGACGTACTAGTCTCAGCTTATTTTCCTTAGGAGTATATGTCCAACAGTAAATATCTGTCCTGGCCAGGCTCAGTCGTGTCATTCATTCCACCCATCACCTACCACTTCACCCAAATGTGTCATGAAACTGCTGCCACTCCAGTTCTATTGTGGCACCCCCACCACGGATTGCCTCAGTGATCTTTTCCATTGTGTACAAATCTCTAGCCGTACTCGCCCATTTTTTCCTTGTAAGGGAGTGCCACCCTCTTCCTATATCTAGCGTGGAACACCCTGGCTGCCAGAAGAAGACAATGTTCCAGTCGTGGGAGGGCATGCCACCGATCTCCCCTACTTTTGAGACCAAACAGCACTAACATCGGGTCAAGCACACACTCCCCAACCCCTGCGTCCTTGATCCAACCCAGGACCTCAGTCCAGTACACTTGCACTCCTGGGCAGCCCCATCACATGTGCCAGTAGTTTGCCACCTCACCACAACCATGCCAGCATTGAGAATTCAATGTGGGTAACATCTTCGAAAGACGTACTGCGTCGTACTGCCAGCAGTGCAGTAAGTTTACAGTGTGGAGCTTGTATTGGGAAGATATCGACGTCTTGTATGCTCTTCAACACATCTGTTGCCACAGGGTTTCGTCCAGATCCCTCTCCCATTTCCGGCAAAGTCCCTGGACTACCCCCCTTTTGATTCCATCATGGCCCCATAAAGATGTGAGAGGAGTCCTTTCATCTCTGTATGCGCATCGAGAACCCTTTCTAACAGTGTGAGGTCCCTCTGAATCGAATCCCTCCACTTCTCAGCTGTAAAAATACCCTTCAATCTCAGGTAGAGGAGTGCTGAAAATATACTAATGCCCAGTGCCTCTTCCAGTTCCTGAATGCTAATAAATTTCCCTCCCTTCCACAAGTGGCCCACACGCGTTAATCCTCCCTCGAACCATGCCTGGTACCTTTCAACCTCGGGTATCATGTCTCGTACTGGAGGAGCCCAGATGTGACTCATTGGTGAGGGCCATGTGGTGATCCTGCCCCTTCTTCCCCCCATATTTAACACCTCCCAGTAGACCCCCACAAAAAGGTGTTCTGGGATTCTCCTTGGAAGTCTCCCCCTTAGCAACCCAAAGCCATTCCCCCACCGTTGCCGGGAGCAAATGTTGGTTTTCCAGGTAGACCCATTGTTTCCCGTGGGCCTCCCTCAGGTGTGCGACCATTGCCCCAATTTATGCAGTGCAGTAATATAACATCAGGTCCGGGAGTCCCACACCTCTGCGGTCCTTCAGTAGAATTAGTATTTCATAGCCCACCCTGGGTTTCTGATTTTGCCAAAGAAATCTTATAATCCATGATTTGGCTTTTCTCAGGTATGCCTCGGGGGCTCGGCTTGGCAACATTTCTAAAATTTATAATACCCTTGGGAGGAGATTCATTTTTATAGCATTGCGCCTCCCCATCCGTGACAACTCACCCTTGCTCCATGTCTCCAGCTCGGTAAATAATTTATCGAACAGAGGGGTAATTGGCTCCACCCAATTCTTCCACTGGCTTAACAATCGTGATACCCATGTATTTAATATTGTCGGGCTGCACTTCCAGTCCCATGGGCCTGCACGTCTCCACTTCCTCAAGGTTTCCAGCTGCAAATGGGAAGATCAATGACTTCTTTATTCACTTTAAAGCCTGAGAACAGCCCGTATTCTTCTATTATTGTCAGGGCAGCTGGAATAGAACCATCGGGGTTCACCAAGTGCAACAGCACATCGTCGGCACAGAGCCCCAGCTTAAACTCCCTGTTCCACACCCGAATGTCACGCTCACCTGATTCCCACGGAGGCGCAGGTCTGGCTTCGAGTGCTGATGCTTCTTCTATGGTGAAGTGCAGGACTCTGAAGATGGACTCACTGGCTCGCAGGAATATTCCCCTGTGCGTGAAAAGGGAGTATTACCTACTGATGGAATAATGCTCAAGCCTCCCACTCCCTTCCAGCCCTCCACGATACCCTTCCTCGATTCCCCGTGAAGTCTCACCTTAGGGTCTGGAAGGATGAGTTCTCCATCCTGCTTCTGATGCAGGGGCGCGTTGAAACCCAGTTACTTCACTGGATTGAGGTTTGATGGGAGTTCAAATAAGCTTAACTATTCAGGTAAGGCGCTGTAAGAGTTCTGTAGCAAGTTCAAAAGTTCAAGCCTTATAATAATGTTCATTGTCTTATTGCAGCAAGCGCTAATCGCTTATGTCTTTTTTCCCCCTTAGGGGCCGGGGTTCGGAATGCCGGAGATATGGCGCCGACCCGAAGTGAAATGTGCAGTTCCAGTAAATGACAGGTAAGTTCTGGATGAGCGTTCGGGTAATGTCTTTGCATTCGCTCATTCAATGTCTTTGTCTTTTTTCCCCATAGGGGCCGGGGTCCGGAATGCCAGGAAGCGGCAGGACCCGAAATGAAATGGGAATGACCCAACAGGTAAGTCTTAGAAGGAAACTGAGCTTTCCCTATTCCCTTCCTTCTCTCACCTTGTGTTCTTGTCTTTTTCTCTCTAGGCTCTGGGAAGTGGCTGCGGATCTGGATGATCGCTGCTGAAGATGGAGGTGCCCAGGAAAGGTGAGTGAAATGCAGCGCTGCAGCGATCGAAGAGAAATGCTTTTAAAATGACGTCTTCCCTTTCAGGATCGTCGGTGTGAAGTCTCTGTGATGCAGCTTTAGCAGGTAAGGTCTTCTTTCTCTCCAATTCTCTCTTAGCAGGTGACCCAGGATGCTGACAGGCGTGGCTGAAGTCCAGATGCAGGAGCTGACATGGTGAGCGTCCAGCTGCGAGGAGCAGAACAAGGCGAAGCGTGAGTTGCTGATCGGGCGTGGTTTAAATAGCTTTGGAAGAAGTTCCAGGTATGTATCCTTCCACCGATCAGGTATGTATCCTTCCCCGACCACACCCAGGGGAAAGTAGGTCCACAGGTAAAGTAGTTCCATTCAGGCCTCAAGAGGGCCTGGATGTAGCAGCATGGTCTGCATCAGGTAAGTGCACCTTAAAACACTTGAACACATGTCTAGCTTTATGAGCCTGGCGCCTAAGGCGCCAGGACAGGGGTCCAACATGAGCCTGGTGCCTAAGGCGCCAGGACTGTGTCCAAAGGGCCCCAGCTTGGGCCCGCTGGCACTTCCCTGGGGGAAATGATGCCTGCCTCTGGGGTTGCTGGGTCGGACCTGGCTCCTTGGAGGTAGGCATCATGACAGTACCCCCCCCCCCCTCAAGGCCCCTCCCAAGGTTGTTCCCTCCGGGGGTTTTGGCTTGTTCGGAAATCTCCAGTGGAACCTTTGTATTAATCGAGGTGCGTGAACATGGTTACTAGGCTCCCACGATCTCTCCTGAGGTCCATATCCCTTCCAGTCAACAAAATAGAAGAGTTTGGACTTTAACACCTTGGAGTCTAAAATGTCTTTAACTTCGAATTCTAATTCCCCTTCAATTTGAACTTGGTCTGGAGGCTTGGACAGTCGGGTCCCTGGTTGTACTGGCTTCAAAAGTGATGCATGAAAAACTGGATGAATACGCATGTTAGACGGTAAATCCAGTTTAAAGGCCACGGGATTGATTATAGCCTTGATGGGATAAGGTCCTATGAATCTGGGATTGAAAGTTCGCGGGCCCTTGAGGGGTAAATGTTTCGTTGCTAGCCATACCTGATCTCCTACTTGGTAAGGAGGAGTTTCACTTCGGTGCAAATCAGTGTTTTCTTTATACTTTTTCTTGGCTTGCTGTAAATGAGTTGCAGCTTCTTTGAAGGCTTGGGTTATTGTGGAATGCAGATGATTTACTGCGGGCATTTCCAGGGTCAGAGGTGGATCTAGATCAGAGGTCCGAGGATGGTGACCGTACAAAGTATAAAAAGGAGTTTGTCCGGTTCCAGAATGCACTGAATTGTTGTATGCATATTCTGCAATCCAAAGGATGTCTTTCCAATTTAACACGGATTGGTGTAACATGCACCGTAGATATTGCTCGAGAGTCTGATTGGTTCTCTCGGTTTGTCCGTCGGTCTGGGGGTGGTGGCTGGTGGATAGCCGCACATCTATTTGTGCTAGTTGGCAACACTTCTTCCAAAAATGGGAGATAAATTGACTTCCACGATCCGAGACTAATATGGAAGGGAAACCATGTATGCGAACTATATTCTCCAGAAATTCCTTGGCCAAGGTGGAAGCTGAAGGCAAACCTTTTAAAGGGATAAAGTGGGCCATTTTGGAGAATAGATCCACAATTACAAGGATAGTGTTGTAACCAGCACAAGGAGGCAGGTCAGTTATAAAGTCCATTGACAAGGTGTGCCATGGTGCCGGTGGAATATCCAAGGGTTGAAGTAGGCCGGCTGGCCTTTTCTTTTGACCCTTGTTTTGGGCGCAAATTCCGCAAGACAAAACAAAAGACTTTGTCTTTTCTCCAAGAAGGCCACCAGAAGTGGCGTTTGAGTTTTTCCTCCGTTTTAGCGATACCAGGGTATCCCTCCATTAATGATTCAGGATGATGGGCAATAACAAGTTCTTGCAATTCTTTACTAGGCAGAAACAACCGCTCCTGGAAGTAGGGTAAGTCATCCTTAACGGTGTAATGAGGACCCTTTTGACTCCATTCCAGTAAGGCTCAAGAGTCTAGAAGTTGTTTTACTTGCGTTTGGATGTCCTCAATGTTTGCAATGAAGTTAGGCCTAAGATTCTTTGTTCTGGTATGATTGGCATAGGTTCTAAACTCGAATTGGGTTCTTCCATGCCAATCCGGGATAAGGCGTCCGCTTTACCATTCTTGCAGCCAGGGCGATAGGTAATTACAAAATCAAATTCCGCAAAGAATAGAGCCCATCGGAGTTGTCGTGAAGATTGAGCCTTGGCCGTCTTTAAATACTGTAAATTTCTGTGGTCCGTAATTACGGTGATGGTGTGTCTTGCCCCGAGAAGGTAGTGACGCCAAGCCTTGAAAGCAGATTTAATAGCCAGTAACTCTTTGTCGGTAATTGCGTAGTTGATTTCAGGAGGAAAGAATTTCCTGGACCAAAAGGCCACAGGGTGTAGTTGATTAGTTTCAGGGTCTCTTTGCGACAGGACAGCTCCCATGGCCGAACTGGATGCATCGGTTTCCACAATGTAAGGCAGATCTGGGTGCGGGTGCTTCAATATAGGTGCAGAGGTGAATTTGGTTTTCAGGTCCTGAAAGGCTTGTTCGGCCTCAAGAGTCCATTCAAAGCGTTTGTTTTTCTTTAGGAGAGCTGTGATGGGTTGGACTGTTCGGGAAAATTCCGGGATGAATCTTCGATAGAAATTGGCGAAGCCGAGCATGCTCTGAACTCCCTTCACCGAGCTAGGAGATGGCCATTTGAGGATGGGGTCCACCTTTCGCGAGTCCATTGAGGTGTCAGGATAAATCCGAGAAACTCCACTTCTGTGGTATGAAAAACGCATTTTTCGAGCTTTGCAAATAGTCTGTGCTGGCGCAATTTCTCAAGAACTGCCCTAACATGTTTTCTGTGATCGGATTCTGAAGAGGAGTACACCAGGATGTCGTCAATATAAACAATGACACAGATGTCGATAAGTTCCCGAAGAACATCATTCATAAAGTACTGAAAGGCGGCAGGTGCATTGCACAAACCGAAGGGCATCACCTGATATTCGAAGAGCCCAAATTTGGTGCGGAATGCAGTCTTCCACTCGTCGCCTTCTTTTATACGCACCAGCTGATGAGCTCCTCGGAGATCTAACTTGGTGTACACACAAGCGTCTTTCACCTGGTCGATAAGCTCAGGGATCAGGGGCAGAGGATAACGATTCTTAATCGTTATTTGATTTAGGGCGCGATAGTCTATACATGTTCTAAGGTTGCCCTCTTTTTCGGCACGAAGAACAGAGCTGAGGAGACAGGAGACTTGGACGGGCGAATAAAACCATTGGCTAGGTACTGATCTAAATACTGACGCAAATGTAGGTTCTAAGGTTCCGTAAGAGCATAAATCCTACTACAAGGTAGTTGAGCATTGGGTACCAGATCGATTTGGCAATCGTAAGACCGATGGGGAGGTAACGTGTTAGCCTGTTCCTTCTGAAAAACGTCTTGGAATTCTTGGTATTCAGACGGTAGCTGTACAGAGGTGGAAGTTGCTGAGGCTAGACCCATAACTGGATTTCTTGGGTAACAAGTTGGTTCACAATCAGGAAAACTTATCTTCTTTGCTCGCCAGTCAATTCTGGGATTATGTGTTTCTAACCAAGGAATTCCAAGAATTACTTGAAATTGTGGGGCCTTAATCACATCAAACACGATTGCTTCCCGATGTCCATCCTGACCCACCAGTGTCATTTCAACAGTGGAATGCGTTACAGGCCCTGAGGCAATTTCGGTTCCATCTACTGTAGTAATGACATCTTGGGTTACTTTCGGGCGGAGAGGGAGCTTAATCCTGGAAGCCAATTCACGGTCTATGTAATTTCCAATAGCTCCACTGTCGATGTATGCTTTTATAGCATGCAACAGCTGAGGCTGTTTTGGGTCCACTAGCACCACTGGCATGACAAAATGCGAGGTCAAAGAGTTTGTTTTCAAGCTCGGCAAGCGGACCCCTACGCTTGTCGGGCTAGGTCGTTTCCCGAATCAGGTGTCAATAAATCGTTATCAGTGGCTCCAACCACCTTCTTCGGTGGTTTAACCGGACAATTTCGAAGAAAGTGACCGGAAGTCCCGCAATACAGGCAAAGTTGCATTTGCCGCCTTCTCTCTCGTTCCTTCTGTGTTAATGGTCCTTTAACACCGCCGATTTGCATAGGTTTGGATACGTCGGTACTCTTGGAGTTAGCGTGGGTTTTGATCGGTACTCGGGTTTCGTACTTGAACCGATCTGCTTTTCTATTTTGAAGTCTGTGATCAAGTTGAACCACCAAGTCTATGTAGTCTGCGCAGACCTGGGTGGATCTACTATCTGAGCTGGAACATCCTTAAGCTCTCCGCGCAGGCCTCGATGAAACAATGTGATCCTTTTGTTTTCTGGCCATCGAGTTTCCACAACCAGTCTATTAAAGGTGGCAATGTAGGACAGAAGATCCTGATTACCTTGTCGTAAGGATAGCAGTTCGTTATCAAGGGCCTGTCCGAGAGTGTCGAGCAAACAATCTTTCCATGCTGGCCTGGAAACCCTGAAAATTCTGGAGAATGGGATCATCCTGATTTACCAATGGAATAGACCAATCGGCAGCACTGCCACTGAGGTAAGATAGTATAAAGGCTACCTTGGTCTGGTCGTTAGGGAAGGCCCCGGGTCTGCATAGAAAGTGTAAACGACATTGGTTCATAAAGACGGCATATTTCTTGGGATCCCCCGCAAAACGTTCAGGCGGGGCCAAAGGCATGTGTCCAGGTAGATTGATTTGTACCGGGTTATTCAAACCCATTGATGTGGAAGTATCTCCGGAATTAGGTAAAGGAGTGTGCCCTGCCTGGGCCTGCAATAACCTTTTGGCCAGGTCATCTGTTCTTTCCTTAGATAGGATCAGTTCTCTTTTGAGAGCGTTAGTCTCCTGGCGGGCTGAGTGCACTTCTGCCCGTAATTCCCCCAAAAGCTGGGCCAGCTGATCTGTCTCGGAAGTCTCCATAGCGCCCGGGTGGGAAATTATGGGTAGGCTTCGCGTTCTGTCACGCTCACCTGATTCCGACGGAGGCGCAGGTCTGGCTTCGAGTGCTGATGCTTCTTCTATGGTGAAGCGCAGGACTCTGAAGATGGACTCACTGGCTCGCAGGAATATTCCCCTGTGCGTGAAAAGGGAGTATTACCTCCTGACGGAATAATGCTCAAGCCTCCCACTCCCTTCCAGCCCTCCACGATACCCTTCCTCGATTCCCCGTGAAGTCTCACCTTAGGGTCTGGAAGGATGAGTTCTCCATCCTGCTTCTGATGCAGGGGCGCGTTGAAACCCAGTTACTTCACTGGATTGAGGTTTGATGGGAGTTCAAATAAGCTTGACTATTCAAGTAAGGCCCTGTAAGATTTCTGTAGCAAGTTCAAAAGTTCAAGCCTTATAATAATGTTAATTCTCTTATTGCAGCAAGCGCTAATCGCTTAGGTCTTTTTTCCCCCTTAGGGGCCGGGGTTCGGAATGCCGGAGATATGGCGCCAACCCGAAGTGAAACGTGCAGTTCCAGTAAATGACAGGTAAGTTCTGGATGTGCGTTCGGGTAATGTCTTTGCATTCGCTCATTCAATGTCTTTGTCTTTTTTCCCCATAGGGGCCGGGGTCCGGAATGCCAGGAAGCGGCAGGACCCGAAATGAAATGGGAATGACCCAAGAGGTAAGTCTTAGAAGGAAACTGAGCTTTTCCTATTCCCTTCCTTCTCTCACCTTGTGTTCTTGTCTTTTTCTCTCTAGGCTCTGGGAAGTGGCTGCGGATCCGGATGATCGCTGCTGAAGATGGAGGTGCCCAGGAAAGGTGAGTGAAATGCAGCGCTGCAGCGATCGAAGCGAAATGCTTTTAAAATGATGTCTTCCCTTTCAGGATCGTTGGTGTGAAGTCTCTGTGATGCAGCTTTAGCAGGTAAGGTCTTCTTTCTCTTAGCAGGTGACCCAGGATGCTGACAGGCGTGGCTGAAGTCCAGATGCAGGAGCTGACACGGTGAGCGTCCAGCTGCGAGGAGCAGAACAACGCGAAGCGTGAGTTGCTGATCGGGCGTGGTTTAAATAGCTTTGGAAGAAGTTCCAGGTATGTATCCTTCCGCCGATCAGGTATGTATCCTTCCCCGACCACACCCAGGGGAAAGTAGGTCCACAGGTAAAGTAGTTCCATTCAGGCCTCAAGAGGGCCTGGATGTAGCAGCATGGTCTGCATCAGGTAAGTGCACCTTAAAACACTTGAACACATGTCTAGCTTTATGAGCCTGGCGCCTAAGGCGCCAGGACTGTGTCCAAAGGGCCCCAGCTTGGGCCCGCTGGCACTTCCCTGGGGGAAATTATGCCTGCCTCTGGGGTTGCTGGGTCGGACCTAGCTCCTTGGAGGTAGGCATCATGACACCGAATCCCTCCACCTGTGGAGCCTTCCTTAGCCGTTCTATTTGCGCTGATGATGGAAGTGCTGGCCGTAGGTGTGAGAGTGGGCAACTTTGTCTCGTCCCTTTCTGCAGCTCAAATGTCCTCGACAGTCATCCGTTCACTGTCACATGTGCCGTCGGGGCTATATATAGTGCCTTTATACCTCTCAAGATCTTGTCCCCAAACCTGAATTTCCATAGAACACTGTCCAAAAAGCCCCACTCCACCCGGTCGAAAGCCTTCTCAGCATTGAGGGCCACCAACACCGGATTCCCCTCTCTTCCCACCGAGGTCTCCATCAAATGCAGGGGCTTGCGCATGGTATCGGCCCATTGCCTGCCCCGAATGAACCCCCACCTGGTCCTAGTCGACCAGTTTTGGCATTATACCCTCCATTGACGTAGCTTGAACTCTGGTAAAAAGTTTTGCATCCACATTGAGTAGAGATATTGGGTGGTAGGACTTACAACACTCCGGGTCTCTGCCTGCCTTTGGAATTACTTGTTATCAACGCCTTTCTGAAGGAGGGGGGGGGCCTTCCCATGGCCAGGATATAGTTAAATAGTTTTGCAAGCTGTTGGGCGAGAGACCTTGCAAAAGTCTTATAAAACCTGACCGTATACCAGTCCTCCCCCGGGGCCTTCCCCAATTTGAATCCAGAAATCGCCTTTATCGCCTCCTCACGGGTGATAAACCATTCCAACTCCGCTTTTTTTCTTTGCTTCGAAGGGTCGGCAGAGACACCTCCCCCAGGATTCTATTCAGTTTCTCTTCATCATTCTCACTTTCCCTCCCATAGAATTGTTCATAAAACCCAGCACATTCCTGAGCCACCTCACACGCTGTAGACTTCAGCTGTCCTTTTGAGTGTTGGTCCCCGTTGACCCACCTCTCGGCTTGCTGGCCGCAGAGCTTGGCCTCTAGTAGGGCGTCTGCCTTGTCCCCTTTTTCATAATACTTTTGTTTTAAAAATTGTCGGCCAGTAGCCACCTTTCCTACTTCCAGATCTCTAAATTCCTGATGTTTTTCCCTCACTAGTCCCAGAACCTCTTCTCTCGAGACCTCCCCTTTGCCCTCTACCATCTCAAGTCTACAGATTTCTCCCCTTCGTTTCCAGGCTTGTAGGGTCCGGAACCTCTGCTTGGCAGTCCCTTCTCGAATTATGAGATCCTGCCACATAGCTTTGGCTGCGTTCCATGTCACCCCAAGCTCCACTTCCCCTGTGTCATTCAGCTGAAAAAACTCCTCAATCGCCTCCTGCATTTCTTTGGCAAATACACTATCTTTTAATAAGCCACCATTGCACAACCACAGCGATTCCCAGGGGCCCCAATCCCGACACACCTATGTCCATGATCACCATATCGTGGTCTGACCAGCTGACCAGTGAGTGATCACTGCTGGCAACCCTGCTAATGTGGCAATGGTGTAAGAACCAGTCGTCGATCCATGTACTGGGGAAAAAAAAAAAAAAAGTGTAGCCCCTCTTCACTGGGTGTCCCTCCCTCCATACACCCACAAGTCCCTGATCCAACATATACCCCACAAGTCCCTCCACTCATTGCCCGATTCCCCCACTCCCAGGGTACAAGCCCCCGCTATGGTCCATGGTGCGGTCTGCTCACACATTAAATTCTCCCCGCAGCAAGCAGGAGCAAACCTTTCACCCGCTCGAGTATCTCCCCCATGATTTCCCGAAGGAATTGCATCTGTCCCATGTTTGGGCTATAAAAATATCTTCATATTTTTGTGGCGATATTGAGCCATGGATCCTGCGGGGGACACTCCCGCAAACCCTGCATTGTTTTAAAATGTGCGGGACACCCCCCCCATCCCCCGCTCCCACAAATTATCCTCTCAAAAAATATTGCCAATGGCGAGACAAACTACCATATGTACGGCGATATTTTTGCTGGGGATAATATCTATGGATACCCTAAAAACGTGGGGAAAGGAGACCTCAAGGCAATCACATCCTGACTTTGAACACCTTGTCCTTTATTTGAATACCCTATCCCACACTCTTTCTGTAATTAGTTGTAAGGAATTGGCAATCGTTTATTTTTTTTAGAATAGGCTTTTTATTTTGACAAGACGCCACAAGGACTGCCTTATTTTTCATTTGATGGGCGACGCTTGCTCCCATCTTATATTTAGGTTTAGGCTAGGTGTTTTTCCACCCTGCACTTACAGTTTAATAAACACCCTTGAACTGTGATCACTTGTGTCGGTCTTTACTGTTGTCACCTTGAGTTTCTTGCATGACCCATCTAAAGAATTAACACCATTGAATGAGAAGGGGCAGTGGTGGAAAGAAGTGTTGTGAAGCATGAACTCCAGATTAGACTTAATTTATAAGGTTTCGTGGGGATTGCAGAGGAGTATCAGAATTCTGTAATGGTCCAATACTGCATGCATAACAAGGGAAGGAGTGGAGGATTATTTGGTGAAATTCAGTGGAGAAATGAGCAATAACCCACTTGCATGAGTGTGCCACTGAAAAAATGAATAATTTCAACCCTGAACTATGGTGAAATTCTTTTTTTTGGTTTTGGTGCTTTAATGGCATAAGCCACCTAATCGCTAAAAGATTGGTACTGTAAATGTTAAAAAAAAGGAGAAGAGACTGTTAGGGGCCACGGACCGTGATGGCCGTGTGAGATTGCTGCCCCTGCCAAGCACTGTTGTGCTGAGGCTTGCTGTCCCCTCCCCCCCAACTCCCCAGGGCAACGTTAACCCTGACGGGATGCTAGTTAACAACCCTTCCCCCTCATAGTCAAGGCGGGGGGCATCATCCTGGACCCCTGGTCCCAGGAGAATCCATGTGAAGAGGGACATCACGGAGGCCACCACGACCATTCGGTAAGGCGCGTGCCAGATCCGCCTGAGGTCCCAAGAGGCGCCCCCGAGGCCGGTGAGGGGGGTGGGAAGTGCTCTGCGGAGCAGGACCCTGAATAATCGAGGAGCCGGTTCCCTGCCGAAAGAGTGTAGGGGAAGGACTCCTCTGTTGTTGGTTTTCCTCCCTCCTAGTATCGCTTGCTTTTCAGCGTCCAATTTACCCTTTGGCTACTTTTCATTCAACACAATTCGGTTTCTTATCAACACTCCCCTCGACTCACCGGCTGTGATGAACCACTTGGCATTCTTCCTCCTTGGAGTCAAGGCTGGTACCACAGAGACAAGCGTATCTCCCCAGCTTGCTAATCAGCAGAGCAGGGTCTCATTTACCGTTGAAATCTGCTGCAACACATGTTGGCTATTTTTTGCGGACTTATTATTGCCTCTATGGAGGTTTCACAGGCCTTGGTCGGAAAGGGGCAAGGTCGACTCTCTCCTCGTCACCCTCTCGGTCTGCACCATCTTTCTCCTCCTCTTGAACTGCCGTTTTGAGTTAGCTGTTACGTTGTGCGGTCTGCCTTTCTCTTCCTGTGCTCCTGTGCTCCACCTTTTATGTCTGTGGGGAAGGGGAAGGGAAAGGGCTGTCAGGTGTTTGTGATTCCGGTCCATTGACTGACTTTGCCTGACCCTGCTATTGGGAAATGTCGGGTAAACTGCTCTGGTGTTAGTCCGTTGTCTTTCATGTTGTGCAAAGGTGTTCATGTGGAAAAGGGGGGGGTGCAGTGTTTTGGAATATCGTACGTGGTATATGGGGAAAAGGAGTTGAAAGAAGGGGAATACTGCATCCCACCCGTTGTTGTCCCACTCCTACTCCCCAAGGACCGCCCATCCATGTCATCCTCCCTCACTGGTCCACCCCCAGGAACTGGATCGAATAGCAATGGCCGTGTCCTGGCCACCAGGATGACAGATCCCCAGGGACTACCCAGGGAGACACTGTCTGGTTTCTCACAGTCCCCTTGTGTGCTGTAACCATCAACACCCAAGGCCCGGTGTTAATGTCTCAATGTGCGGTGTAATGTTGCACAAACACTAGCTTTACTAGACAGGCCAGTAAGAAAGCTAAGCTCTCTATTCAGAAATCGGTGTGCAACCGCAGTCATAAGTTGAAACCCTGATAGGGCTGACTAAACACATCGCCCTTCCTGATAAACTCAACACAATTGCATTGAGTAATAATCACACCTGTTACCATAGTGCTTAGAAGTGAAAAGTATCCAGCATGAAGTAGATAAAACGGATTTTATTTGCACTTCGCAACCTGCAATCCTTTCGCACGCCATGCTTGAAAGCTGGTGGAATGCATCATGAAGTGCTATGTATGAATACAAACTATTATTACACTAGTAAGACACCCGACAGATCTTTCTGCCAGACATGAAGTGGCGGAAGAGAGATGAGCAACCTATGCGGGTCAGTCTGCCGAAAGAGGGAGATGGTGAGAAGTTATCGCCGAGTAGCTTAGCTCATTGCAGCAACTAATGTGTGTACAATAAACAAATATCTGAAAACCTAATAGATCCTACTAGTTTTAAATCTCTTCTGTAGGGGAGAGATTGGTGGAGAGTGCACATACATGTGGTTTGGGATGTGTTTTTGCGTGTCAGTTTTTCTTTAGATTTTTTCAGTGCATAATTTGCAGATGTGGGGATATGTTGTAGTAATATTAGTTTGTCATTTATTAGTATGGCCTTAATGTGCTACTGGTAGGAATGCCCTTGGGGTACCGAAGTCCATGGTATGGTAAACATTGTCAGAATGATTAGACTGCGTGTGTGCATTTGGCCAAGCTAGGGAGTTAGGTGGGCTGGTCAAGCTCCAGTAAGCTACCCATGAAGGTCAGGCATGTGATGGGTTCCGAGGTGGTCAGGAGAGTGTGCGGGTACAAGAGACTGGTTATGTGTCCAGCTAGACTGAATTTTGTCATAGGTTATCGCTGCATTCTGATGGCAGAGGTGTTGTGCTTTGTGTTTTTAGTCTGGTGTATGAAGCCGAGACATTAGGTTTCCAGCTAGGCCCAAATTATTGTCATAGGTCATTGCTGCATTCTGATGCATGTAGGTGGGAGCCGTGCCTGTGGCAAATGTCCACCGGATAGATGCATGAATACTTACCTCGGGGCTCAGATGGAGCTTTGTCTTTGATGTAGCTGTATAATCCGCTCTTCTGTATAATACCTTCATAGATCCTCTAAGTGCAATAGACAGACTATCCTAATACATCTTCTGGGAGCAATAGACAGGTTACCCTCATAAATCTTCAAAGTGCAATCTCAAGGCTAAGTGCAATTGACAGGCTGTCTTAATACAACTTCTAAATGCAATAGACTGGCTACCTCAGAATCCTCTAAGTGAAATTCAAGGCTACCTGCACATATGTTCTATGTGCAATGCATTGAGTAACTCATAGATCGTCTAGGCGCAATAGACAGGCTGCAATCATATATCTTCTAAGAGTAGTAGACAGGCTATCCCTATAAACATCTAGTCTAATAGACAGGCTATCCTAAAAAGTTCAATACATTTACCACCCCCAAATTCCATCTGGATGCAGCACACTGCCCACCCCGAAATTCCATCTAAGTGCAACATATTTCCCACCCTCAAATGCTGTGGGGTAAAAGAAGGTAACACAGGTGGTTCTGAAGGAAGTTGGATGGTCCGATTCAGCCCTCCCCATCTCTCGGGTGTCAAGGACCTTGACGCAATGGGTCTACCTAGAGGGCGCTCCCATGGTGAGGAGAGGGAGGATTTGCCACCATATGTGAGTAGGTTACGATTGCTGCCAGGTAGAGGGCAATGCGGAACCACTGTCCCTGTTTTGGAAAGATTAACTGGATGGGACGAATGCGAGTTTGGGATTTTTCAGTTTCCTTTATTAGAAAAGGATGGGCCAGGCCACAGTATATACCATGGCCACAAATGGACAAGGGTAATTTGAGGTGCAAACTCCCGAGTTTAACTTTCGGTGCTGGGAAGTGGATACATGAGTTAGAGAAAATGACTGGAGGAAACACGTTCGCTAAAGCGGACATTAAGGGTCTTCTGAATGCCATTCTTGGAGAAAGAGCTGATGTTTGGTTGAGCGCAGGGTATTCTGGTGTTACTACAGTTAACAGTGCTCATGATGGAGCACCGTTCAATAACTGTAGGGCGGCAGTCTGGAAAGCTCTTATTGTATTATATCTAGGGTTTCCTGTTTTAGGGGGTTATTTTTTTTTTTTACTTCCAGGGGTGTTTTTCCAGTGTTTTCAAAAACCTTCGGAATCTGTGTTCATCAGTGTTTTCCCATTTGCCCCTTTCAAAAAATCGCGGACAAATGTTTTTTCAGGTGTAAATACAGAAATTTTCTTTTATTGCTTCGTTGCGTGCATATGTAGGGTAATCTCTCAGTGCAAGATGTTCTAAACAATTTCATGTTAATCAAGTAATATGTTGCATTCCAACAAGTCAAAATGATTGTAATAAATCATACAATATTTCTTCAAGGACTCTTTGCCCATCCGGGCCCTTTCTTTTCTTCCCATAAAGACTTTTATTTGGGAAAACGACCTTTCCACATTGGCACTGGACATGGGCAGGGGCAAAATATCCAACACACAAGCTGATAAATCTGGCCACTGTTGGTGCTTTCCCACCCAATACTCATGCACCCGAAGCTGCAGATTCTCAGGCACAGGCTCTGCCAAATAGGCGTTAAACTGGCTGCACACAGTCTCAGTGTCTTTAAAATGGTTAAAAATAAATATATATATAAATATATCAATATAAATAAATCCCAGATCCCCCATAAACCACTTTAAACACGAGTCTCTGCCGACCTTTAACAGAGATGCCTGCGCTCTAGGGACTGCTGCTGATCCGAACTGCCCCACACCCAAATACAAATTGCATTTTCCACCAGACCCCCCCCAACCCCTCAATCACACACCCCGCTTACCTGGGCCGCACAGCCTGCTGGAGTGGTAGGGGTTACAGCAAGCGCTGCCCTCCGACCCCCTGAAGTTCTAACAGCCCCATAGCGCCTTCACGCACACAGGAAAAGGGCACTCACACGGGACGAGTGCACTTGCATGAAAATGGGAAAGGGTTCACTCACAGGAAAAGGGCACACACATGTTCATGGGAATAGGGCACTTGCAAAAGGGCACACATGCACGTGTTAAGAGAGCACTCAACTGCACACGGGAAAAGGGTACTTACACGTGCATTGCCAAATGTTCAGTTACTCATTTAGTGCTGCGCCACACATTTACACCCAACGTGGAATAAATAAGTTTACATCGCGTGTCTCATTAAATGAAAATTATTCAATTAGTTGGAGAGGTTCTGCGCGCGCGTCAACCTATGCAATGAAAACACAAAGTGTACTACTAATAATAAATAAACTAATTCGTAGCGCTTCCCCAAAAGGTTACCGATTTCGAAGCGCGGATCTGCTTCTAGGCTGTCAATTTCATAGACTGTTTTCAGACTGTTCCTCTGCTCTTTGGTGCTATTTTGTGCGCATGGAACATCATGAAGCTGGTTTCTGGTTCTGCGCGCTTAAAGTACTCATGTTGTAATATGCATGTGCAGGCGTGGTGCTTTTAAAGTGACATCTTGTTATGCAAACGCTAGCACCGACCTATTTGCAGCTTTGAGGGGATGAGTTTGAGTGACTTGTCAAAACAGAAAGGCAATGGGTTTAGAGCCTCTGCAGCACTCCATAAAATATCCTGACATGCGTTATTTAAGACTGGTGCCCAATGGAATCTTACTTCTTGAAATCAGGCAGCCCTGTCGGGCCCCCCTCCAAGGTAAGGGGTAATTATGGCACCTCTGCTCAGGGGCACGGGTTGTGCCAGTTCTGAGCTCGCTAGAAATGGCTGAGGAGTCCTTGTGTTTAAAATGTATGTAAATCAAACCCCCACCACGTCAGCATCACACAAAAAAATACATACAACTTACCTTACAAAAGGTCTAACACGTCCAGCAGAGCAAAAGTGAAGGAAACACTGGAAAATACCTTCAGCAGGTTCAGGGAGCAGTGAATGGCTCGAACAAGTGGTGCTGCTTATATGGAGCGAGGTTTCCCGGGCAAACATGTACGTGCAGCCTAATGACCCATGCAGGCCTCAAAGGTCATGACTGGAGGGGGTACTTTAGCCCCCCCCCCCCCCGACAGAGATGCACACATCAACAGGAGCATGCCCCCTGCAGTCCTGCTAATGTTCCCCTCCCAAGAACAATGCCAAAGCTGGGAGAGGCACAAAGAGCAACCAAAACCAGAGTTTTCCGGATTGTCCAGCATTGCAGTTTGCAATGTGAGGCCCTTATGACCAGGCAGTCAAATCGGCATTTGGCCACAAGGTGGCAATATGGGATAATAAATTATCATTGCAGCATTAGTAGCAATGTCAGTTCCAATAGACAATGCTTTAGCAGAGCTGCTAGGATAGCTCACTGGCAACGTGCGTGTCTTGGAAACAAGACACCATGGTTTCGAATCCCGCTCGCTCCCAGCACTATGAAATACATGGTTTATCGGATAACCCCGAGAACAGCCTACCAGTTAACGTGCGTATCTTGCCCTTTTACGCATGTAAATATGGCAAAAACGGACCATTTAATTTTGTACTGCGTACCGTGTACGCTTTGATTTATTCATTAAAAAAACATACTTTCCACCACTAGATGGCAATGTAGCATTTCTATTGTCAGAAGCATAGCCTTCTTATGAATGATGGTGAATTTCCAACTGAAAGACCAAATCTGTGACGGCTAAGCGAGTAACACAATAAAGTATGCACCCTTTTAAAATGTGTTCATACCCATAACGTATGTGTTGGATAAGTTTTACTCTCTTGCAGAGGAGAAAACTAATTTTTACTCTCTTGAAATTGCATTTACGCTCTAATTTGAAAAATCATGCGTAAAATACTCCCACCTCAAGATCTTATCTTGAGCACTGCCTGAGAATTTTTAAATTTTAACAGGGGTCACATATCAGGCACTTTCCAGTTATCCCCGAAAACCGGACCCCCTAATTATATCCAGACACATCCGATATGGGAGCTATAATGACAAAAAAGATGCAGGAAGGGGATGATCCTCTTGTCTACATTCAGAATTTCCAAGAGGCATGGGTCTTGGGGACACGAGAAGCTTGGGGGAAATCTATAGGATATGATATTTTATTTATATTGCGCTCATACACACGTGTTTCAGAGCGCAACCAAGTAAAGGGAGGGGAACAGGGGAGAACAAACATAGCGATCTTACTAGACCCAGTGACATTAAGAACGCACAAGCGCATGGAAAAGGGAAAGGGGGGGAGTGCATGTTAGGGGGAGAAGTGGAAAGTGTGGAACAGAGGGGAGAAAAGAATAAATAATAAGTGAAATAAATAAATAAATGCAGTGAAAAAAGGTAGTGCAGCCAGCAAGTGGCAAGTGCATGGTTAGTCAGATAAGGTATATTCGATAAGTGCAGAAGAAGAGTCGGGGATTGTATGGGTACAGATACAGATCCCAGTGCCAGGAGTGGCCTGGGGGCAGTGCAGGAGGAAGGGAGGGTGAGCAGGTACCTGGCCCGAAGGGGGGCCAGGTGCATAGTGCCGCGAGAGAGAAGCAGATCAACAGAGGAGTAGAGGGGCAAAGACAGAAGTGAAGAGGAAGGTCTTGAGGTGCTTCCGGAACCGGAGATAGTTTTCAAGTTTCAAGGTGGTCAGGATGCTGTTCCAAAGGTAGGCCCAAGCCGAAGACAGACCTGCCCCCAGCTCGTTTCTTTGAAAAACCTGTGTTTTATCGTATATTGTGCCAAGGGCTGCCTGAAGCAGTACAGAAGCAGCTCAAGAAATGAGTGGGCATGGAGGCAAATCCATGGTCAGAAATACAGCTGACCATTGCACATTATTGTAGGCTTCTGCAAGAGAAAAACCGAAAGAAAGATGATGCTAGAAGGGGTGAAGATCAAGATCAAAATGGGTGCAGAAAACGTTATCTAAGTTTGCCATTGAAGGGGCTATGTTGACTAGTGGGGACGAATCAGGTTAACAACAAGTAACAAATATGCTGCAAATGAATAACCAAAGGAAGTTCAACCAAGAAAATAATGGATTTATTCCACGAAGAAGGGGAGGACTTCGAGGCAGAGGCTTCCTGAATAATCAGGGAACCTTCCAGAATAATCAATGTGGGTTTCAAAACTTTCAGAATAATGATCAAAACATACGGGAGGGGCAAGTTAGAAGACTTCCTTCTATATGTTGGACGTGTGGTATGTCAGGGCACCTTGCTCGCATGTGTAGGAGTCAGGGATATGTGCAAAATGGCCAGTTCTCAAGAGGGGGGGGGGGGACTTCAAACCCGCCTGCATATTCGCAGCAGAATGGAGATGGGTTTGTTCAGGATCAGACAGCGCAGCAACCACACGCGCTGAGAGTGCAACAAGGCTTTCAAACACAGCAGACAGCAGTAAATCCGCCACAAGGGCAGTCGCAGCAGTTACCCATGCAGATACAACAGAGCACATATACAGGACAGTTAATGACTCCTAGGATAGGGGGTGTAACTGTCAATGAAGGGAACCCCTTCACAGGTAAAGGGATGACACTGTATCCAAAATAGGACAGATCACTGGGAGACTTGATGTGTTCAGTACTATCGTGGACGCCTAATCCTCAAGAGGAACCCAGGGTTGATGTCAATATGGGTGCAAATCTTTTTTTATTTTAGTGGAGACGGGGGAAATGCACTCGTGTATATGAGAGGTGTCATTTTCTATGTCTGGAAATGCCATGAATATTCAAGGTTTCACAGGAGCTACTAGTAGAGTTCAGTTAACTGAAAACTTGCCGATCTCTATAGGAGAGTGAGACGTGTCTGCACCATTGTTATATTCAAGGCAGACAACCTGTCAATATTTTGGCTGGAGATTTAATGACTAAGTTGAACATGACAATTTCGTTTACTGATGAGGGCATAGTGTGTTCGACACCAGGAATGCATTATTTAAACGTATGTGAAATTATCAAGGCATTTACAGGACGAATGGCCATGCGAGCCATACCACTTGAACCAGAGGTTTTTCTCTATGGAGTGTGCATTTTGTTAACATGGTTGCCAGGATTAGTGGGTAAAACGGTGAGGATTCCTGATAAAATTTTATTCACGCCACTGATACCTATGGAGGAAGAGTCTTTCCTTTAGATATTGAAGCAGTTATAGTATGGGAGAACTAGCTATGCTCGATGGAGTTGATTATGACGGCAGACGATGGCGCACAGTAATCGCCATAGGGGAAGGCTACAGATTAACCAATGTCACTGATGCAGATATGTTCAGTGACCACCCGGCCAATGGCGAAGTATTATTTGAGCTTGAACTGGATATTACTTATTGGATAAAAGTCATCAGACGAGAGGTCCCTCAGAAAATGATGATAGTACGGAAACGTTCCAAGTATTTTGATGAAGACATGGTGAAAGTGCCAATTTCATTATGAACCACAGGCCCGTATGATGTAGGCCTATTGAAGGGGGTTGGAGAAGTAAAGAATACATTGAAACCAGGAGCAATTTACCTTGAGCACGACAGTATCCTATGTCTCGAGAGGCCGACAAAGGTATTTTTAAGATGATATCTGCCATGATGGAACAAGGGATCTTAGTGACATCAGAGACACTGTGTAATACCATAGTTTATCCGATTAAGAAATTGAAAGGAGGGTCTTGGCGTCGAATTCAAGATTCAAGACCGATTAACCAGATTGTAGAGGCTGAGTTCCCTCTAGTTCCTAATCCTGCCACGATCGTATGCAATATCCCTGTTGAGGCACAGTATTTCACTGTGATTGACTTGAAAATTGCATTTTCCGCAATATGATATGATATGATAGGTTACTTATAATGCGCTTCATACCCAGAGGTTTCTAAGCGCGGACCAGGGGATCTAACCTTTGTTGCTCTGTGTCATCTTGCTTCCAAGGCGAGCACTTTGCCGCTGAGCTATCCTCCCGGGAATCCCATTGCATAAAGACTCACAGGATCGAACGTCATTTACGTTTAGACAGACTAAACTGAAAAGTACTCGCTTGCCCCAGGGGAACTTTGAATCTCCATCGATTTTCAATACAGTACTGCAGATGGACTTGAGCAATATTGATTTAGAAAGTGTTCTATTGCAGTAGGTAGATGACATATTGATCTGTAGCCCCACCGAGGAAGGATGCAGACATGATTCAATTCAACTAATGATTATCCTTGCAGAAAAAGGATATAAAGTAGGCAAGGAGAAATTACAGTACTGTCAGGAGGAAGTGCGGTATATAGGGCAGCTAATCTCACATGACGAATAGAAGATTACTCAAGAAAGGGCTGAGGCTATTTTGAAAACGGCAAAGCCGCACACGATAAAGCATGCAGACATTTTTGGGACTGTGTAATTATGTCAGAGCTTCGGACTTTGATTACAGTACATACATATGTTAGCATGTCCACATTTAGACAGAATTGTGAATATTAGCATGTCCACACCTAGATAGAATTGCGAATATTAGCATGTCCACACTTACATAGAATTGTGAATATTGGCCTGCGTTGCATCTGGATGGGACTGTAAATGTTGGCATACCCACACCTAGATGGAATCCTAAGCAATGGCCTGCGCCGCATCCAGACAGAGTTATGAGGGTCAACAGGTGCCACACTTGGATAGAACTGTGAATTTTAGCATGCTAAAGGTCAGGTAACCAACTAACCAATATAAGCTCAAACTCTGCATACTTATCTCACTCAAAAAACTCACACAACCAGCACTCGCACAGCAAGCCGCATGCGCTTCACAACACTGCAACAACACATAAACCTGAGCAACAGCACACGCGGACTGACACCGATCCAATACCCGCACCAAAGCTCGGTATCTGGTGTATACCGAGCTGAAGCTGAGAACAGAACACCACTCCTCTCACTATCCTATTCCCTCTTCACCTTACTAACCCTTCCCACCTTATCATTTGTAGATCCGCCAGAGCGCCTGGGGACCAATTACATTGGTGACGGTGCATGGTACAAATACCTTTAACATATAACATAAGGCCCTTGTTGCAAGCTTTAAAGAAAGCACAAGCGAATGGGGACAGAATTATCTGGACTGAGGACATAGAAGAGCGGTTTGAGGAGTTGAAAAAGGCAATCTGCACAGCCCCAGTTTATGCGGAGGAATTATTTTTATTCCTGCATACGATTGGTACAGTGATGACAGCTGTGCTTACGCAGAGGGCCACGTTGGGGTACCAGCCCCTGGCTTATTACAGTAGAATCTTAGATCCAGTAATGAGGGGTCATTTTCTGTGTGAACAATCTTTGAGGCTGCCGCTTTCGCCATTGAGAAGGCTGCCAGCATGGTAATGGGATGTTCTATGACATTATTTGTTGAACATGCATGGTTTGCTATTTTTTGGAGAAACCTAAAGGTACGTTGACGTCCCAAAGGGCTTTCGGCCTACGAGGTGGTCATAGCAAATCCAGCGATCAAAGTAGTTACATGTAATATTGTGAACCCTGCCATGTTTGTAGCAGAACCACTGGCAGAAGGTGAGCAGGCACATGATTGCTCAAATTATAAAGAATTCTATGATGAGCTCCCAAGGATAAAAGAGAATGCATTGGCTGCTAGGGAGATTCTTTTTATTGACAGTTCTTCCCAAATCGATCAGAATGATGGGCAAAGATACACAGGTGCCTCTGTGGTAAAGCACACGACCAATGGAGAATCTGAAGTATTGGTAAGTGTACGACTACTGTCTCACTTTTCGGCACCGGCTGCAGAATTAGTGGCGCCGATTGTCGCACTCGAAAAACATGTAGGCCAGGAAGTAACAGTGTACAGTGACTCGGCATATGTGACGTCAACAGTGCATGCAGGGCTAGCATGTTGGAAAAGAAGGGACTACCTCCGAGCAGGCGGCACTCCGGTGCAACACGCAGCTTTATTGGATAGACTCATTAAATCGCTGCAACTCCCAGTAGCTATCGCAATGGTTAAATGCGCCACACAGACTAAGGGAGCAGATTTTATTTCACGTGGAAATCAAAAGGAACACGAGGGAAGCCAAACGTATTACATGTACAGACGATGTAATTACTTTTGAAACACCTGATGTGAACGAAAGAATGGTGGTAATGAGTGTGTCTGAGTGTTATAGTAAGTTGTCTAAAACTCAGCTTATGGAGGTCAAAGGGGAAGCCCCTCAGGACGCGGAGGGGGTGTTCCTTATCCCCTTCCAAAGCACTATGGCGACCGAACAGCATGGGTAAACCGGTGATGCCTGTAGCCTTAAGGGTAACGTTGGAACAGCTGCACTACCCTTCACACGTCACTATAGAGAGCCTTGCCGCAACTATTGCAGAGGAATGGTTTGTTCCAAATTTGTCCGAACACGTTGCATTTTATATAGTAAACTACATCGTATGTCAAAAGTATACCGCTGGGCACACACTGTGCACAGTTAGAGGAGTTATCCGAGGCCTAATTGCCACTTTCAGCATTTACGTAACGACTATGTCGACATGCTGAAAGTGTGTTATGGATATAGATACATGATTTTAGTAGTTTGTCCCTTTTCAAGGTGGATCAAAGCTGGACCGTGTACTCACCCAGACACCACCTGTGCTGCCAAATCTTTTGTACAAGAAGTGTTTCCTAGGTGGGGAATATGGAAGTATTAAGATCAGATAATGGCCATTAATCTCATTTTGTTAATGAAGTTTTTGAGCAGATAAGCTCATTACTTAGCATAAAGCATAAGTTCTCGTCTGCTTATCACCCCCAAGCACATGGGATCTGTCAGAGACTCAACGGCTTGCTTAAGGAAAGAATAGCCAAATTGAAGCTCATCCTGAAGAAAGGATGGTTGCATTGCCTACCACTGGCATTATATGTGTTGAGAAATCAACCAGGGTCTGAACACCATCTTCCCCCCCTTGAGATAGTGACAGAGAGGTGAATGAGGACACCCCTCAGACCTCCATCTAGAACTATAAGTGATGCCCAGTCAACTGTAGAATTGTTAGGAAAGTAGCTACATGAGTATCTGCCACGGGCATGTCGACCCCCCCCTCCTTTCCTTCAACGAGGGGCGCCCGAGCTCTTCTGCGGAGGTGTGTTGAGTTTTTTTTTTTAACTTTCTGCCATCTGGCATCTACTTCTTAGTACTCTGTGGACCCCTCAGCCCACATTCCTCTGCCAGTGCGCCCAGAGATCCTTCCGGGCCCTCAGTTGAGACATCTTCATTGAAGACCTGGAGTACCTGCTGCGCCTCGTGACCACTTGTCACACGATAATCCACCTCCCCTTTTTCAAATGACAGTGCAAACGGGAAGGAGCAGCGGTATCTAAAGCCCCGGTCGGTTAGCCACTGTGCGAGTGGGCAGCAATCTCTTCGGTGGGCTAGGGTGAGTCCCGACAGAGCTTGATACACCTGGACGGTGTCTCCCTCGTACTGGAAGCTCCCCAGGCATTTCGCCTTCTCAAGGACCTCCATTTCTTCTCTGTACCTCAGGAAGCGGACCACTATCGATCTTGGATCCTTGCCCCTTCCGGCTCCATCTCTGTGAGCCCTTTCTAACTGCACCTCTTTCCCTCCTTCCAGGGCAAAAAGCTGGTTGATCAGTCCTTGCACCTTCCTTTCCGCTTCTGCGGCAGTCTCTCCCTTTCTTTCTCCGACACCAAGAATTCATAAGTTGTTCCGACATACTCTATTTTCCAAATCATCTAGCTTTAGGAGAGTTTCTTCTTCTCTCATCTCCAGATCTGCCAGGCGTGCCTCATACTTCATGTCCAGGAGGTCTACTTGCAAGTGGTTATTCTCTAGTCCCTCCATCTTATCTTCCAATTTGTCTACGCAGCCCTTAAGGTCGCAAATGGATTCATGGATCTCAGTCCGGATTGCCTTGATCTCCTGGAAGATATCCTTGAGGTCGTCTCTGGTTAGGGCCGGTGCGAGTTTACTTCCTCATGCGGCCATCTTGCTATGTGTTGGGGGAATCCCCCCCGATCGTCCACCTGGCTTCTACAAAACAAAACCGCTGAAGTGATTGGACCTCTGTCTGTGCCGCTACTCTGTTTTCCGGTGGTTCGCGGTCCTCCTCTAGCGCAGCAATCAGCAAGAAATCACTGAGCCTCAGACCCAGCAGAGCACCTCGGGGCCCCAATCGTCCACCCCCCTGCAATGCAACAGCATGCAGTTCACAAATGTTCCCTTTCTCCTCCGGGCCTGGGCTACCTCGTCTGTTCAGAGCCCAGCAACTCTGGGTGTTGGTGTCCCTGCAGCCAGCCCCAGGCCATGGTCAACAGAACACAGGGTGCAGCGTCTCTTCTGGCTTTCGCTTGGGGTTTACGGGAGTGTCTCTCTCTCCAGTGCTCTTCACTCTTGGCCAAGCTTTTGGTGGTCTGCTCGTCCGAACCGTGCTATCCTGGATGTCCCTAGGGTGATCTGGCCCCAGGTACTCCTCACTGTGCTTTATGATTTCTGCCAGGTTCCAGGGAGGTCGCCACCATGGGTGTCATATCCCCTTCCAACTCTCCGGCCGTGCCTTGGCTCACCAAGCCCCTATCCCTTAGTTCAGTCGGGCTCAGGTGCCCCAGGGCCTCCCCATTCGATTGTAGTGGGGGCAGTACTCGCCTTCTAGACAAGGGCAACTGCTCTGATTCCCCTCCAGATCTTGCTGCTAGTTGTCTGTGTCGTAGGCTCACTTGCTTAGGTGCGTCCTTCCGTCTCTATCTCACGTCCTCACTTAACACCTCATATGCTACTACCACATGTGGGAACTGTTGCTTGGGCTCTGGGCCCTCTGTTTATATTTGGCCGGTAACTCTTCGCCAGCAAGAAGCAAACTTATGAACCTCCGTCTGGTTGGCGGAGCTAGGTGTACTTCAGGACTCAAGTGGAGGGAAAATCGGCTCCAGCGCTGGAGGAGGGATCGATTCAAAATGGTGATTTCCTTCTTAATTTCACCGCTCATGGCCTGGGTCCACCTGTCCTCCTCAATATCAGGGACTCACCCTGTGTGTTATATCAGTCCCACAGGGCCACTTAACAAGCATTGTCAGTGAGGGGGGCATAACCCTGCAGCGTCCTCTGCACCCCGCGTGGAGCTGTCTGCGGATCACGGCCCTGCCCACGGGTGAATATGTCCCTGGTGCCTCCTCCGCCCTCCCTTTCACCTGGCAGCCTCTGGGGTCTGGTCCAGCATCCACGATGTCTCCTCTCTGCTCCGTTCCACTGCGGCTACACCGGCACTGATGTCGCTGCAAAGCTCCTCCTCCTAGATCCGTGTAACACTCTTTCGGCGGGGAACCGGCTCCTCGATTATTCAGGGTTCCTGCTCCGCAGAGCACTTCCCGCCCTCCTCACCGGCCTTGGGGGCGCCTCTTGGGACCTCAGGCAGATCTGGCTCACGCCTTACCGAATGGTTGAGCGGCCTCTGTGATGTCCCTCTTCACATAGATTCTCCTGGGACCAGGGGTGCAGGATGATGCCCCCCCTCCTTGACTATGAGGGGAAGGGGTGGTCAACTAGCACCCCATCAGGGTTAACGTTGCCCTGTGGAGCTGGGGTGGGGGACAGCAAGCTTCAGCACAACAGTGCTTGGCAGGGGCAGCAATCTCACACGGCCATCACGGTCCGTGGCCCCTAGCAGTCTCTTCTCCTTTTTTTAACATTTACAGCATCAATGTTTTAGCGATTAGGTGGCTTATGCCACTAAAGCACCAAAACCAAAAAAAAACTATAGTTCAGGGTTGAAATTATTCATTTTTTCAGCGGCGCACTCATGCAAGTGGGTTATTGCTCATTTCTCCACTGAATTTCACCAAATAATCCTCCACCCCTTCCCTTGTTATGCATGCAGTATTAGACCATTACAGAATTCTGATACTCCTCTGCAATCCCCACGAAACCTTATAAATTAAGTCTAATCTGGAGTTCATGCTTCACAACACTTCTTTCCACCACTGCCCCTTCTCATTCACTGGTGTTTAGATGGGTCATGCAAGAAACTCAAGGTGACAACAGTAAAGACCGACACAACTGATCACAGTTCAAGGGTGTTTATTAAACTGTGTGCACGGTGGAAAAACACCTAGCCTAAACCTAAATATAAGATGGGAGCAAGCGTCGCCCATCAAATGAAAAATAAGGCAGTCCTTGTGGCGTCTTGTCAAAATAAAAAGCCTATTCTAAAAAAATAAACGATTGCCAATTCCTTACAACTAATTACAGAAAGAGTGTGGGATAGGGTATTCAAATAAAGGACAAGGTGTTCAAAGTCAGGATGTGATTGCCTTGAGGTCTCCTTTCCCCACGTTTTTAGGGTATCCATACATATTATCCCCACCAAAAATATTGCCGTGCATATGGTAGTTTGTCTCTCCATAGGCAATATTTTTTAGGGGGATAATTTGTGGGAGCGGGGGTCGCGGGGGTGTCCCCGCACATTTTAAAATAATGCAGGGTTTGCGGGGGTGTCCCCCGCAGGGTCCATGGCTCAATATCACTGCAAAAATATGACGATATTTTTGTATCGCGATATTTTTGCGGGGATATTAACAAATGGAACTGATTTTAGCATGGCACAAGGTGGGACTTTGGAGCACAGCACATGCTCGAGCCTTCCAAGCACGAGCTAACAGTTCCGTATCAGCTATCCGGTTCGTTAAGTCTCTTTTCAATAAAAGTCTCTCGCCTTCGAGGCCTGATGCTCTCAACAACCAAACACAAATGTTCTGTTCTATAACACTTTGGGTGATGGCTTTAGCTCTTGGTCCCCCTCTTTTGGGCGCAGACCCCTCAGAAATTGTATTCAACAAATTCACAAGGCAGTTCCCTTCTCAGTGAACTTTGGGTGATAGCTTTCCACCCCTGGATCTCCCTTGGCCGGGCTAGGATCCCAGATGACAAGGGGAACACTTCCCTTTCCCTTGTCTTGCAATACTTTTCGGTTTCACCAATCTCAATGTCCTTTTAAACAGATTTTCGGGCTTTGCCCCTTGTTGTCAGTTTCCCTCTCACCGACTTGGTTGTCAGGCTCACTCTGCCAGGTTTATGCTCGCCGACTGTTACAGACAATTCATCACAGGACTTTAGACCTCGCCCCTTCTCATTAGCATCCCTCTGCCGGGTTCACTCTTGCTAATCTTCACAAAATACAGTGGATGTACTAATTTTCACCATGCTGGATTCACTTCCCTTAGCTTTTCGCAATCACCGGCAGCTCAAAGATTCGACGGTACAGAGGATTTTACAAGACCCCTGTATGACCACTTTCATCTTTCTTCGCCTCTTCTTCACAAGGCCTTCTGGTTACGGTAGTCTTTGCTGATCAGTAATCGTCCAGGGTTTTCTGCGGGAGCACCCACGTTGTGCCGGACTCCTCTGTTGTTGGTTTTCCCTCTCCTAGTATCGCTTGCTTTTCAGCGTCCAATTTACCCTTTGGCTACTTTTCGTTCAACACAATTCGGTTTCTTATCAACACTCCCCTCTACTCACCGGCTTTGATGAACCACTTGGCATTCTTCCTCCTTGGAGTCAAGGCTGGTACCACAGAGACAAGTGTCTCTCCCCACCTTTTTAATCAGCGGAGGAGGGTCTCATTTACCGTTGAAATCTGCTGCAACACATGTTGCTATTTTTTGCGGACTTATCATTGCCTCTATGGAGGTTTCACAGGCCTTGGTCGGAAAGGGGCAAGGTCGACTCTCTCCTCTCCCTCTCGGTCTGCGCTGTCTTTCTCCTCCTCTTGAACTGCCGTTTTGAGTTAGCTGTTACGTTGTGCGGTCTGCCTTTCTCTTCCTGTGCTCCACCTTTTATATCTGTGGGGAAGGGGAAGGGAAAGGGCTGTCAAGTGTTTGTGATTCCGGTCTATTGACTGACTTTGCCTGACCCTGCTATTGGGAACTGTCAGGTAAACGGCTCTGGTGTTAGTCCGTTCTCTTTCATGTTGTGCAAAGGTGTTCATATGGAAAAGGGGGGGGGGTGTAGTGTTTTGGAATATCGTACGTGGTATATGGGGAAAAGGTGTTGAAAGAAGGGGAATACTGCATCTCACCCGTCATTGTCCCACTCCTACTCCCCAAGGACCGCCCATCCAGGTCATCCTCCCTCACTGGTCCACCCCCAGGAACTGGATCGAAGAGCAATGGCCGTGTCCTGGCCACCTGGATGACAGATCCCCGAGGACTACGCAGGGAGACACAGTCTGGTTTCTCACAGTCCCCTTGTGTGCTGTAACCATAAACACCCAAGGCCCGGTGTTAATGTCTCAATGTGTGGTGTAATGTTGCACAAACACTAGCTTCACTAGACAGGCCAGTAAGAAACTAAGCGCTCTATTCAGAAATCAGTGTGCAACCGCAGTGACAAGTTCAAACCCTGATAGGGCTGACACAACATGTCACCCTTCCTGATAAACTCAACACAATTACATTGAGTAACAACCACACCTGTTACCATAGTGCTTAGAAGTGAAAGGTATCCAGGATGAAGTAGATAAAGCGGATATTATTATTATTATTAGACATTATATAGCAGTACGGTTGGACAGCTCATGAGTTAAGTTCTTGTCTCAGACATTGGGGCCAACTTACATTTCGCAACCTGGAATCCTTTTGCACGCCACGCTTGAAAGCTGGTTTGAATGCATCATGAAGTGCTATGTATGAATACAAACTATTATTAGACTAGCAAGACACCCGACAGATCTTTCTGCCAGACATGAAGTGGTGGAAGAGAGATGAGCAATCTATGCGGGTCAGACTGCCGAAAGAGGGAGATGGTGAGAAGTTATCGCTGAGTAGCTTAGCCAATTGCAGCAACTAATGTGTGTACAAAAAACAAGTATCTGAAAACCTAATGATCCTACTAGTTTTAAATCTCTTCTGTAGGGGAGAGATTGGTGGAGAGTGCACATACATGTGGTTTGGGATGTGTTTTTGCACGTCAGTTTTTCTTTAGATTTTTTCAGTGCATAATTTGCATATGTGGGGATGTGTAGTAGTAATATTAGTTTGTCATTTATTAGTATGGCCTCAATGCACTACTGGTAGGAACGCCCTTGGGGTACCGAAGTCCATGGTATGGTAAACATTGTCAGAATGATTAGACTGCGTGTGTGCATTTGGCCAAGCTATGGAGTTAGGTGGGCTGGCCAAGCTCCAGGAAGCTATCCAGGAAGGTCAGGCATGTGATGGGTTCTGAGGTGGTCAGGAGAGTGTGCGAGTGCAAGAGACTGGTTATATGTCCAGCTAGACTGAATTTTGTCATAGGTCATCACTGCATTCTGATGGCAGAGGTGTTGTGCTTTGTGTTTTTATTCTGGTGTATGAAGCTGAGACATTAGGTTTCCAGCTAGGCCCGAATTATTGTCATAGGTCATTGCTGCATTCTGATGCATGCAGGTGGGAGCCATGCCTGTGGGAAATGTCCACCGCAGAGGTGCATGAATACTTACCTCGAGGCTCAGATGGAGCTTTGTCTTTGATGTAGCTGTGTAATCCGATCTTCTGTATAATACCTTCATAGATCCTCTAAGTGCAATAGAAATACATCTTCTGGGTGCAATAAACAGGTTGCCCTCATAAATCTTCAAAGTGCAATCTCAAGGCTAAGTGCAATGGACAGGCTGTCTTAATACAACTTCTAAATGCAATAGACTGGCTACCTCAGAATCCTCTAAGTGAAATTCAAGGCTACCTGCATAGATCTTCTATGTGCAATTCAAGGCTGCCTGCACATATGTTCTATGTGCAATGGATTGGGTAACTCGTAGATCGTCTAGGCGCAATAGACAGGCTGCAATCATATATCTTCTAAGAGTAGTAGACAGGCTATCCCTATAAACATCTAGTCTAATAGACAGGCTATCCTAAAAAGTTCAATACATTTACTACCCCCAAATTCCATCTGGATGCAGCACACTGCCCACCCCGAAATTCCATCTAAGTGCAACATATTTCCCACCCTCGAATTCTGTGGGGTAAAAGAAGGTAACACAGGTGGTTCTGGAGGAAGTTAGATGGTCCGATTCAGCCCTCCCCATCTCTCGGGTGTCAAGGACCTTGACGCACTGGGTCTACCTAGAGGGCGCTCCCATGCCGAGAGGGAGAATTTGCCACCATATGTGAGTAGGTTACGATTGCTGCCAGGTAGATGGCAATGCGGAACCACTGACCCTGTTTTGGAAAGATTAACTGGATGGGACGAATGCGAGTTTGGGATTTTTCAGTTTTCTTTATTGGAAAAGGATGGGGCCAGGCTGCAGTATATACCATGGCCACAAATGGACAAGGGTAATTTGAGGTGCAAACTCCCGAGTTTAACTTCCGGTGCTGGGAAGTGGATACATGAGTTAGAGAAAATGACTGGAGGAAACACGTTCACCATAGCGGACATTAAGGGTCTTCTGATTGCCATTCTTGGAGAAAGAGCTGAGGTTTGGTCGAGAGCAGGGTATTCTGGTGTTACTACAGTTAACACTGCTCATGATGGAGCACCGTTCAATAACTGTAGGGCGACAGTCTGGAAAGCTCTTACTGTATTATATCCAGACGCATCCGCTATGGGAGCTGTAATGACAAAAAAGATGCAGGAAGGGGAGGATCCTCTTGTCTACATTCAGAATTTCCAAGAGGCATGGGTCTTGGAGACACGAGAAGCTTGGGGGAAATATATAGGATATGATATTTTATTTATATTGCGCTCATACACACGTGTTTCAGAGCGCAACCAAGCAAAGGGAGGGGAACAGGAGAGAACAAACATAGCGATCTTACTAGACCCAGTCACATTAAGAACGCACAAGTGCATGGAAAAGGGAAAGGGGGGGGTGCGTGTTAGGGGAAGAAGTGGAAAGTGCGGAACAGAGGGGAGAAAAGAATAAATAATAAGTGAAATAAATAAATGCAGTGAAAAGGGTAGTGCAGCCAGCAATTGGCAAGTGCATGGTTAGTCAGATAAGGTATATTTGATAAGTGCAGAAGAGTGGGGGGGTTGTATGGGTACAGATACAGATCCCAGTGCCAGGAGTGGCCTGGGGGCAGTGCAGGAGGGAGGCAGGGTGAGCAGGTACCTGGGCCCGAAGGGAGTCCAGGTGCATGGTGCCGCGAGAGAGAAGCAGATCAACAGAGAAGAAGAGGGGCAAAGGCAGAAGTGAAGAGGAAGGTCTTGAGGTGCTTCTGGAACCAGAGATAGTTCTCAAGTTTCAAGGTGGTCGGGAGGCTGTTCCAAAGGGAGGCCCAAGCCGAAGACAGATCTGCCCCCAGCTTGTTTCTTTGACAAACCTGTGTTTTATCGTATATTGTGCCAAGGGCTGCCTGAAGCAGTACAGTAGCAGCTCAAGAAATTAGTGGGCATGGAGGCAAAACCATGGTCAGAAATACAGCTGACCATTGTGCATTATTGTAGGCTTCTGCAAGAGAAAAACCGAAAGAAAGATGATGCTAGAAAGGGTGAAGATCAAAATGAGTGCAGAAAAAGTTATCTAAGTATGCCATTGAAGGGCTATGTTGACTAGTGGGGATGAATCAGGTTCACAACAAGTAACAAATATGAAGCAAATGAATAACCAAAGACAGTTCGACCAAGAAAATAATGGATTTATTCCACAAAGAAGGGGAGGCCTTCGAGTCAGAGGCTTCCTGAATAATCAGGGAAACTTCCAGAATAATCAATGTGGGTTTCAAAACTTTCAGAATAATGATCAAAACATACAGGGGGGGGCAAGTTATAAGACTTCCTTCTATATGTTGGACGTGTGGTATGTCAGGGCACCTTGCTCGCATGTGTAGGAGTAAGGGATATGTGCAAAATGGCCAGTTCTCAAGAGGGGGGGGGGGACTTCAAACCCGCCTGCATATTCGCAGCAGAATGGAGATGGGTTTGTTCAGGATCAGACAGTGCAGCAACCACAAGTGCAGAGAGTGCAACAAGGCTTTCAAACACAGCAGACAGCAGTAAATCCGCCACAAGGGCAGTCGCAGCAGTTACCCATGCAGATACAACACAGCACATATACAGGACAGTTAATGACTCCTAGGATAGGGGGTGTCACTGTCAATGAAGGGAACCCCTTCACAGGTACAGGGATGACATTGTATCCAAAATAGGACAGATCACTGGGAGACTTGATGTGTTCAGTACTATCGTGGACGCCTAATTCTCAGGAGGAACCCAGGGTTGATATCAATATGGGGGCAAATATTTTTTGTTTTTAGTGGACACGGGGGAAACACACTTGTGTATATGAGAGGGGTCATTTTCTATGTCTGGAAATGCCATGAATACTCAAGGTTTCACAGGAGCTACAAGTAGAGTTCAGTTAACTGAAAACTAGCCGATCTCTATAGGAGAGTGTGACATGTCTGCACCATTGTTATATTCAAGGCAGACACCTGTCAATATTTTGGCTGGAGATTTAATGACTAAGTTGAATATGACAATTTCGTTTACTGATGAGGGCATAGTGTGTTCGACACCAGGAATGCATTATTTAAATGTATGTGAAATTATCAAGGCATTTACAGGATGAATGGCCATGCGAGCCATACCACTAGAACCAGAAGTTTTTCTCTATGGAGTGCGCATTTTGTTAACATGGTTGCCAGGATTAATGGGTAAAACTGTGGATTCCTGATGACAGTTTATTCAGGCCACTGATACCTATGGATGAAGAGTCTTTCCTTTAGATATTGAAGCATTTATAGTATGGGGAGAACTAGCTATGCTCGATGGAGTTGATTATGACGGCAGACGTTGGCGCGCAGTAATCGCCATAGGGGAAGGCTACAGAATAACCAACGTCACTGATGCGGATATGTTCGGTGACCACCCGGCCAATGACGAAGTATTATTTGAGCTTGAGCTGGATATTACTTATTGGATAAAAGTCATCAGACGAGAGGTCCCTCAGAAAATGATGATAGTACGGAAATGTTTCAAGTATTTTGATGAAGACATGGTGAAAGTGCCAATTTCATTATGAACTACAGGCCCGTATGATGTAGGCCTATTGAAGGGGGTTGGAGAAGTAAAGAATAAATTGAAACCTTGAGCACGACAGTATCCCATGTCTCGAGAGGCGGACAAAGGTATTTTTAAGACGATATCTGCCATGATGGAACAAGGGATCTTAGTGACAGAGTCACCGTGTAATACCGCAGTTTATCCGATTAAGAAATTGAAAGGAGGGTCTTGGCGTCTAATTCAAGATTTAAGACCGATTAACCAGATTGTAGAGGCAGAGTTCCCTCTAGTTCCTAATCCTACCAATATCGTATGTAATATCCCTGTTGAGGCACACTATTTCACTGTGTTGACTTGAAAAATGCATTTTCCGCAATATATGATATGATATGATAGGTTACTTAGAAAGCGCTTAATACCCAGAGGTTTCTAAGCACAGACCCGGGGATCGAAACCTTTGTTGCTCCGTGTCATCTTGCTTTCAAGGCGAGCATGTTGCTGCTGAGCTATCCTCCCGGGAATCCCATTGCATAAAGACTCACAGGATCTAACGTCATTTACGTTTAGACAGACTAAACGGAAAAGTACTCGCTTGCCTCAGGGGTACTTTGAGTCTCCATCAATTTTCAATACAGTACTGCAGATGGACTTGAACAATATTGATTTAGAAAGTGTTCTATTGCAGTACGTAGATGGCATATTGATCTGTAGCCCCACAGAGGAAGGATGCAGACATGATTCAATTCAACTAATGATTATCCTTGCAGAAAAAGGATATAAAGTAGACAAGGAGAAATTACAGTACTGTCAGGAGGAAGTGCTGTATATAGGGCAGCTAATCTCACATGACGGAAAGAAGATCACTCCAGAAAGGGCTGAGGCTATTTTGAAAACGGCAAAGCTGCACACGATAAAGCACATGCAGACATTTTTGGGACTGTCTAATTATGTCAGAGCTTGCAGTACATACATAATGCCCTTGTTGCAAGCTTTAAAGAAAGCACAAGCGAATGGGGACAGAATTATCTGGACTGAGGACATGGAAGAGGGGTTTGAGGAGTTGAAAAAGGTAATCTGCACAGCCCCAGTTTATGCAGAGGAATTATTTTTATTCCTGCATACGAATGGTACAGTGATGACAGCTGTGCTTACGCAGAGGACCACGTTGGGGTACAAGCCCCAGGCTTATTACAGTGGAATCTTAGATCCAGTAATGAGGGGTCATTTTCTGTGCAAACAATCTTTGGAGGCTGCCGCTTTCGCCATTGAGAAGACTGCCAGCATGGTAATGGGATGTTCTATGACATTATTTGTTGAACATGCATTGTTTGCTATTTTGGAGAAACCTAAAGGTACGTTGACGTCCCAAAGGGCTTTCGGCCTACAAGGTGGTCATATCAAATCCAGCGATCAAAGTAGTTACATGTATTGTTGTGAACCCTGCCATATTTGTAGCAGAACCACTGGCAGAAGATGAGCAGGCACATGATTGCTCAAATTATAAAGAATTCTATGATGAGCTCCTGAGGATAAAAGAGAATGCATTGGCTGCTAGGGAGATTCTTTTTATTGACAGTTCTTCACAAATTGATCAGAATGATGGGCAAAGATACACAGGTGGCTCTGTGTTAAGGCACACGACCAATGGAGAATTTGAAGTATTGCTAAGTGTACGACTACTGTCTCACTTTTCGGCACAGGCTGCAGAATTAGTGGCGCTGATTGTCGCGCTCGAAAAACATGCAGGCCAGGAAGTAACAGTGTACAGTGACTCAGCCTATGAGACAACAACAGTGCACGCAGGGCTAGCATGTTGGAAAAGAAGGGACTACCTCCGAGCGGACGTCACTCCGGTGCAACACGCAGTTTTATTGGATAGACTCATTAAAGCGCTGCAACTCCCAGTAGCTATTGCAGTGGTTAAATGAGCCGCACAGACTAAGGGAGCAGATTTTATTTCATGTGGAAATCAAAAGGAACACGAGGGAAGCCAAATGTATTGCATGTACAGACAATGTAATTACTTTTGAAACACCTGATGTGAACGAAAGAATGGTGGTAATGAGTGTGTCTGAGTGTTATAGTAAGTTGTCTAAAACTCAGCTTAGGGAGGTCCAAGGGAAAGCCCCTCAGGACGCGGAGGGGGTGTTCCTTATCCCCTTCCGAAGCACTATGGCGATAGAACAGCATGGGTAAACCGGTGATGCCTGTAGCCTTATTAAGGGTAGCGCTGGAACAGCTGCACTACCCTTCAGACGTCACTATAGAGACCCTCGCCGCAACTATTGCAGAGGAATGGTTTGTTCCAAATTTGTCCGAACACGTTGCATTTTATATAGTAAACTACATTGTATGTCAAAAGTTTACCGCTGGGCACACACTGAACAGTTAGAGGAGTTATCCGAGGTCTAATGGCCACTTTCAGCATTTACGTAACGGATATGTCGACATGCTGAAAGTGTGTAATGGATATAGATACATGATTGTAGTAGTTTGTCCCTTTTCGAGGTGGATCAAAGCTGGACCGTGTACTCACCCAGACACCACCTGTGCTGCCAAATCTTTAGTACAAGAAGTGTTTCCTAGGTGGGGATTATGTGAAGTATTAAGATCAGATAATGGCCCTCATTTTGTTAATGACATTTTTGAGCAGATAATCTTGTTACTTAGCATAAAGCATAAATTCTCGTCTGCTTATCACCCCCAAGCACATGGGATCTGTCAGAGACTCAACGGCTTGCTTAAGGAAAGAATAGCCAAATTGAAGCTCACCCTGAAGAAAGGATGGTTGCATTGCCTACCACTGGCATTATATGCGTTGAGAAATCAACCAGGGTCTGAACACCATCTTACCCCCATGAGATAATGACAGAGAGGCGAATGAGGACACCCCTCACACCTCCATCTAGAACGAGAAGTGATGCCCAGTCAACTGTAGAATTGTTAGGAAAGGAGCTACATGAGTATCTTACATGTATGGCTGCAATGATCTCTGTCATTTCAGATCAGCTCAAGCGACAGGGGTGTAGGGCAACGCAGAACACAGAAGAAGATGATCCAACGGCCTGAGTTAAAGGACTGTGTCTTTCAAAACTCTTTCCTGGAGATGAAATTCTAAATCGCAACTTTACGAGGAAGTGGCATGAACTGCACTTCAACGGGCCTTTCATTGTAGAAGACGTCACACCGTCTGCAGTCAAAGTACAAGGCAGACACGCTTGGATCTTCATTGGCGACACAAAGATCTACACTGGAGAACCCCCGTCACCCGCACCCCCAACGAAAGTAAACATCTGGAAAGAACCTCAGCACGTGCAGACTAGGTTGATGATGAGGAAGAAGGATGCAGAAGCAGTTAAATAAATAAATGAATAAAGGGAGTACAGTGGACTATGGCTTGTTGCAGGACTCCGTTAAGGAAAATTATCCATTCTTGAACCATAGGATATGGACTATCCTTGCTGATATTGGACTAAGACATGCTTACGTCTTGATAGAGGAGAGTTTGCCAAATTCGAAAAAAAGCTCCCCTTTTCGACGACTAGGATAGGGTACAGTACCCCGATTCCTTTCCCATTGAAACTCTCTTTGTAGGTGCCCATGGTGGAACCCAATGACAATGCACCCCGGATGGTTCTTGCTATATTTATCCACATTTTGCGCTCATATCCTTCACTTGTGGGAAGAACTTTTGACATATGAAATTTTCAGCAAGATTCTAAAAATGGCCCAATCGTAAGGAGACTGCTTGCGGGTATTATAGAGCAAGTGCTCCAGCTTCCTGAGTATCATTCAAAAAACAGTACAGATGCCCCTATCTGAGGACAATGCGCAGAGTCTGGTTGGTATGGTCTTCTATTATCTTATGAAGGAATGCCCACATCTCGTATGATCGACTGATGTCCGGACATTTCTGAGAGACTCAAACAATAATGCATAGTTGAATCAATTGCTAAGGGACTTTGTTGTGCAGGTGAATCGTTATTCCGAGAGGACTCTGCGACCCGAATGAAGCTTCAGAGTGTCTACTAGAGAAATATCCACATTACATATGGAGAAAAGATGATGCTTTTATGTATATCAGAAATCCAGTGAATTGTCCAGTAATCAGCCAGCTGATCGAGGAGCTTGTAGAGAAGATTGAAGAACTTCCTGAGTACTGTATGATGTTACCCCAATAAATGTCATTTTTTCCACCCATAAAAAGAATAAGAATGGGCGGCAGCAGTAGTACCAACGTAGTGAATGACATCGACAGACAACCACGATGGGCAAGAGGCCATTGCTGCAAGAAGTGGACCTATTTGTATTTGATTTATTCATGCATTTTGTTTGTAGTGGTACTTCTTTCACTTACAGTATGCACTGCATATTATTTTGATCCCAATAAAGAAAAAGAGGTCCTGTTCACCTTGTGCCCAAGGAAGGTACAAGTGTTCTAGACAACCTAGACATTATGTGATTATCCCTACTGTAAAGGCAAATGTGCAGGTAGTTAAGCCTGAGATAAGCAAGCCAGGGCTTCCTTTTAAGGAAAGGTCGCATACAGAGGCTTTTAGTAGAATCTCTATGGCCATCATTTGCCGCTGCCAGGAGATAGCATCAAAGTAGGCAAAGGCTTCTATAACTCTCTGCTACACACGTAGCACCTAGCTTACTGACAAATGATACTAGAATTAGTCCAGTAAGAAGAACATACACTAAGATCCTTCATGATTTGATTACCGAGGCTCATGAGAGAAAAATGAGACTTAAAAGAAGCATTAGGGGGGGGGGGTGATCACGAGTTAAAAGATTACCTGGACAGTACAGCGCATTTGGGGAATAACATATGGTATCAGCATATGAATGTAGTGGTAAGGAGAACCTTGAAGGAGGAATGCTTTGTATGTGCACTCCTGCCTTATAGTATGGGACAGTCTAAAATCTTTATAGCCATAGAGGTAGACAGTCCGACTGCACATTGTATATCGCACCTTGTATTCTGTCGTACAAGAGGCCAGTTCATGGGTCGAGATGCCCATCTCAAATCGGCAACTGAAAAGACGGATCCATATGAAGATTATTATATCCAGGATACGAAGACAAGAAATAGGGCACATACCAAGAATCATGTAATCAGGTATGAAGAGCCTGGAGTGAAAGGAGCAGGAATCAGATGGGAAGTAAACCGAAGATTTGAGAGTCCTGGAAAGACTGCTGAAGACATTCGGATATGGAAAACAGAGGCCAAGTGCAGGTCTGGGGATCAGTGTTTTCACCAGATGGATGGGAAGAAGGAGTAGTCATCTGCAGAGCCTGGATGATAAGTAATCACCCTGAATCGACTGTTTGGAATGCACAAGTGGTATGCAAGTCACTGTGGCCGAAACTTGCTAAACTACTGACCGGGGTCGAAGACAGAGGAGGACCTTTGCAGACAGCGCCCTTGGATAGTGCAAAGCTGTGCTTCAGAAATAATGGCACTAGAAAAATTGGAGGGAATCAGAAATGCGGACGAATTTTTGAAGCAACAGGAATGAACATCAGGATAGCAGTGATCATGGATCACTATTGGTCTTGTGGAGTCAAGGCTTACGTGAAGCTACCCTAGGATTGGGGAGGAATATGCACACTGGTGAATTTTCATGTTCCAGCATTTGTGATTCCAAAATATTATTTGAACATTGACAGTTTCCCGAAAGCAGACGCTTACCCGAGGAAGAAAAGATCTGTAGAGCTGATAAATAGAAAGGAGAGAGAGAGAGAACTATTTCTCAGCCAAGTCAATCAAAGCTTTTGACTCTATTCCTTATGAGCACAGGCTATTCAGCCAGACTTAGTCAGTATTCACGATGATCTTCATGCCAAGAATCCAGGTTGGAGCAAATGCCAAATGGCTGCAGATTACCAGATGGGAATTGCGGCAGACGATCAATGCAACCATAAAGGGATTCAATGCTGTCAAGGAAGATTTGAGAGCTGCAAGACTGATGACTCTTCAGAACAGATAAATCCAGGATATGATTACAGCTATGGATGGAAGTGTGTGTGCAAAAATTGGAAAATCATGTTGCACATTCATACCTTCTCATGATGACAGGAATGGAACCTTGACAGAGGCCATAGAAATGCTGACAAAACTGCATGGCCAGATGATAGACGAAGTAGAAGACATTGCTGATGATAGCCGATTTGGATCGCTCTTTTCTTACATTCCGCAATGGATGACAGACATGTTCAAATTCCTTGGAGCACTGATCTTGTTAGTGTTGCTAGGATTCTGTGTGATCAAGATAATAATCTCACAATGCAGGAAGACAGCAAAGAAAGCCATAGGGATGAAGATCATGATCGATGTCGAGTCAGGATGGAAATTCAGGACTTGACAGATGAAGAAATCCGAGATTTTGTGAAAACCAGTATCCATGCATCAGAGGGAACACAATTCCTGTATCCAAAAGACCATACGAAGTATGTGGGAAGATGGATCTACTGCAGTCCAAGTGGACAGTGTATGCTTATGACCTGGAACAAGGATGAGCATGTGAAGACAGCTGGATGATGGGGAGAGCGGGTGGGGGGGTCAAAGATATGGGTCCCGAAGAAGCATTTCTTCAAACATGGATGTCTGGATGTGAAGGATGAGGGAAGAGTGGTCGATGAATCGCCCAGAGGGCAGACTGCAGAGAAGGAGCCAAGTACCCCACCTTACCCATATTGCCTATATGTTGGGTACCAGAGAGTGAAACTCGAGCAGTTCCAGGGGAAGAGCCTATACCCAAGAGAATCCTGGAGGCAAGGTTCCCGTTGAGAAAACCATACCTGCATCCAAGACAGTATGATGGCTGACATATATAGAAGAGATGCAGGGACGAGGGAATGCGGGTATTCTATAAGGCATCAAGCACGTATCAAAGATAAGCAACATCTTGGGCTCAAGATGAAGAGGCTTATGCTGAAGAAACGATGAAATGATTAAAGTCAATTCACACGTGTACAGATGCAAAGTAGCGCAAGCAGACACAGTTTTAATGAGGCTAGCTTTATAGTAAAATAGATTGCGGCAAGCACACACACACATATATATATATATATATATATATATATTACGAGTAAGGAATGGAGTCTTCCACAACGCATTATAGCAGAGTCGGACCAAAAGAAGGAAAAACATTATTTTCCAAGTGTATCGCAGTAAGAAAATAAGTGAATTACAGGTGAATTTTAGAAAGGCGAGGTTGAACGAGCCAAGAAGCCAAGGTCATTTCTGGCTGGAAGGAACAGGAATTAGTTGCAATCTGTGAAGGAATGAACCGTCTGTTCTGAAGGCGTGGATAAGAACAAAGAAGAAGTCAGAGGCTCATTGGAAAATAGTCTTTTTAATACGCCATAGCTCGATTTTGTGGTCTTCAGTCACGTGGGAGTAGGAGGTTGGACCAGCAGGATGGTCACACCTACGCACAAGGGCAGAGTGTATCTCTACTCCCCTGTATTCTGCAGGAACAGAGAACATTTTCATGGACAAGTTCAAAAACCGAATAAACAGCAGACCACTGAGCTGATGATGGATGATGGTCCAATTGGTGAGAAGCTATGGTTATGACCAGCTCGCCAAGCACCTGGCAGTCTGGCCTGCGTGCTGCTAGCGTGGGTGGAAGAGGGCTGACGGAGGTTCGAAATCACCCAATGATAAAGGGCTGCATGATTAGGAGCCCTATAGTTAAGCAACCAATGGGACGTTGTATATTAAGTGACGTTTATAGTGACCTGTTTTGAGGGAAGGGCTTAGTTGCCCCACCAGATGTTAAGAAACCTATCACCTTTCTCAAACCCATTAGACGAGTATGGAACATATACGAAGATATTCCCTTAGACCCAATCACACTTGCTAGTAGGTTTTGTAGTTTGCCACATAGGATGATGTTAGTAATACGCAGGTTGTACGTCACCTATGACGAGATTTTAGTATAACGGAGGGCTTTTTTGTGAGTTCATTGAGACCTTGCTATGGTAAGTCTGATGACGTTCGTTGTACTCCCCGTTTTAGATAATTGACATTAAAACAGTTATCTTTTTGCCTACTTTCTGAGTTGTTTTGATTATTGATGTTTTGAGTAATATCTGCATCCCCATTCATCTCAGAGTATTGCTACCTTGTCTTAAAGGGCTGGAAGTTCTCCAGTTCAGGTGGGTCAGGCAACACGGCGGCAGACGCACAGGTAAAGTGTGCTCAATCAGTTATGCAATGGCAGGCCTACACTGTGGGGCAGCTTCGCCTCCCTTACCTCCAGCTCCTCTGGTATACATTCCCATGTCTCTGCCAATCTCTTGACTACCTTAGCGTATGTGAGAAAGTGACCCTTTGAGATCCCGTACGTTGACCTCCAAACAAATATGCAACTAGTTGAGGAGGACAAGAGGGGCGGGGCAGAGGGATAGGAAGTGCAGGCCATGTTGCACATGAATTTTGTTTTTTTCTTTATTGTGCAATCTGGCTTTTACAAACCTTAAGCAAGTACCAAAATTAAATAAGTAGACATTAAACATACAATCAATCAATTTTTGTTTCAAACCATACAGTACATGTATATTAATATAACATAATTTTGGAAATTCTTTCCATATAAAAAAAGCTGAGGCCGACAAAATCAATGAATCCACACTATATAAAGGATCAAAATTGGTCCTATTCAATATTATAGTGACACATTTGTTATAACATTTTACGTAATTCTTTTTCAAAATTGGACAATTGGTAAGAATATGTCACACAGATTCTATTTTAGCATGGCATAGTTGACAGAGCCTGGCCTCCAGCGGCATTTTTTTCCAGGCCCCCAAAAGTTCCTCCGTCTCGAGCAGGTTCAATCTCATTAGTAGAATGAAACGCTTCAGTTCATATGAACTATACTTAGCCAGATAAAATTGCAGACTGGCAGATAGGAAGCTTTGGGAGGTGAAATTCAGTATGGCTTCTAATCTGTGCAATTATTTCAACGTTGCAAACTTTATCCCATAGGACTAATTTCTTTCTTCACTAGTGTCTCTATATTGGGGGTCGTCAAGGCCACTTCCAATGGAATATCCAGGGTTGCCAAGTGATTTAGTTCACATTAATTTCATTATAGAACCCATTTTTACATTTTTTTCCATATTGAACATTTCCAATTAATGATTGTAAGGGGTTTCTTTTTATAGCACTATTGGTAGTCCTTAAATAAAGCAGGGTACGCTGAGTTAGCCACAGTGCATGGAGGGAAATTAAACCATATTCTAACCTCAAAGCCGCCACCCGTGTGAAAGAAGTTAGATTAAAGAAGGACCTCAACATTTTTCCCTCAACCCTGTCCAATCAGGTGACAAATCTGTCAGATAGCACAGGGAGAGCATACATAATACAGAGCACTATGCTGAATCGATAGATTTCCTACATTACCATCATATTTTCCCACCTATATACTGTTTTACTACGCACCATTTTCTCCATATTCTAGGGAACATCAAATGCTCATAGAAATGTGCGGTAGGATTCAATTTAATGACAAAACCCAAATAACAATAGCCCTTTACTATAGACAAGGTGGAATCATACTTTTTCCAATTAAAGGACTTTTTTGGGTATAGTTCCAGCCAAACACATTATTTTTGATTTTGAGATGTTAATAACCATAATTTTACCCCAAATATTTCTGTAATGTCAACATTGAGCGTTGAAGTCCAATTTGGGTGCGACCAAATAGGATGGCGTCATCTGCATAGGTCAAACAGGCGATGTAGGTGCCATTAATTTTTGGTGGATAATGTTTGGCGATTTCATAAATTCAATCATATCGGCCACATATAGATTGTATAGCATAGGCGTCAATGCGCAGCCCTGCTTTAATCCACGGTTGGAGTGATTGAAACCCGTCAGCTCGCCATCCTGATTTGACCGTACCGCAAGCGAGGTGTTTGTGTACAGTAATTTGATGTAGTATAGTAGTTGTGGTTCTATTCCCCATGACTCCAATTTCTTCCACATCAGTGGTCTTGAAACTAAATCGAAAGCTTTGCTTAAGTCTATGTAGCAACAGAATTTGGGGTATACATCTGCTACCATAATGGTCACATGGTACTCCCACAATATGGCATTTATATTCATCATATGACCATATACTACCACTACATACCAGGTATTGGCATCCATATGCAGGTACTAATATCCTAAACAAAGTAAATGTATCATATGTCCAGTTAGAGCCACAAGATGCCCTTCTACCTCAGTCCTGTGAATGGTGCTCTGAGACCCTCTGGGTAGCGCCAGTGCTACACAAACATTTGAATAAATATGCTGGGTACTGGCATAAAATGACAGATGCTCAAACTGCATGCCAGATATTGGCATCACATACCCAGTTGAAAGGGAATGTCTTCGGTATTGCCATGACATGTCTAGGTACTTCCAGCATATTACAATTATTTCAGTCATATACTAGTGTATTCGCACTTTGTACCATCAAATACCCAGGCATTCCTCACAATCTACGTTTGGTCTTCGTGTGCCCAGGTCATAGCACCATATGCCCAAATACTCCCATCACTGTCAAGTACACCCCTGCACAGCCACACTACATACAAAAGTACACCCATGCACACACACTCTCACACTCTCGTGGGCATAAACACCCACAGAGGCAGTCACTCAGTCCCACACAGATGGACTCCTCTGTCGAATCAACAGTATTTTCAGTTTTTGCATTAGCAATGGCTATCCAGCTGCACTGAGCAGGACAGCTAGCAGCGATGTTTAATGAGATGGTGCAGCAGGACCACAAAGAGGCCACCATTGGATGTCAGGAACTAGGAACTAACCAGGAGGCTGGGCAGCTGTGATGCTCATCTCTGCTTGGAATATACGAATGCCTATTGACAAATACTGAGTGAAAAGTCACACATTATGATGCATTCTTGCTAAAAGAGCTGGATTAACGGTTACAAGAAAACCAGTGACCAGACTGTCTCGTTACATATGATAGAGCGATCTGCCGAAAGCAGGATTGCTTCACATAGGTATGCATAGTCAAATTGTACAGGCATAACATGGTATTGTTAAGACATACCTCCCAAGGTCAAACTGTTTTCTGATAGGAAGTCTATTGTTTCAAAGCACCTGACTAAATATATCTTCATGTTGTAATCATGATGCTTATTATGTAACTGAGGAATCTCTGTTTGTGGGCCATATTTTATGAGACAGGGTACTTTGCCAGTTTTTCTGTTTGTTTCTCTCCAGCTGCAAACATATCAATGCTGACTGTTGCTGCTGCCATGTTACCTTTTCTTGGTCTATTGGGCAGGGCTTAAGAATTGGGGCCACGACTGATTCGTTGTGCCCAGCTAAAACAGTAATAGGATAATCGGATTGCCCCCTTCAAACCACTTTGCACACAAGGATAGGTAAGAGGCCTAACAGAAAACTCTACAAGGGGTTTTGAGGAAGGGCTGCACATAAATTTGGTGTCTTTTCTTGGGCTGTATGAAAGCCATTTTATTTAATCTTTACAATAGCAAGGCTGACCCAATATGGAGGGAGGGGAGGATAAATAGGGTGGAATAGGAATGGAACAGTTAAAATATGAGCAAAAATAAACCTAGTTGGGGAAAGATTTTATATTTTAATATACAACTGTAGCATAACTAATTAATAAGGGTGGGGAAGTGTATGGGAGTGAGGGGGCCCCCAGGCCCCCTCGCGCCGTACACTCCTCAGTACAAGGCTTGGACCACGTGCCTCCGGTAGTGGGATTGCCCCTTGCCCTTATGCAAAGTTAACCACGGTTGACTGCTACATAGATGGGACTACTGAGCAGGACATGGGGCATCCATCTTTTGTGCCCCCTTTCGACTCCATCTTGGGTAAACAGGCCTCACTGCAATAGTACAGCAATGCTCAGCTCCCCTTCCACCGCAGCAGCCAAGGACAGAGACACACACACACAAGGTGCGCAGGCAGCTGGCTGGCCCCCACCCTTACACTCCCCCTGCGAAGGAAAGCTCTGCGCTCCCATTCTCACTCTGAAGCCAGAGAAAGTTGCAACAACCAATATGATACAGTTTTCTTCCTCTGAGATCACTGCTAGCATGAGAACCAGCATGTGAACCAGGATGAGCTAAGCACTTTCTGCTCGTTCGTCCCCATAAACGTGCAAGCCACCCACCCCCATTTAGAACAATTTATTGCCATCCTGACCCTGCGCTCCCTGTAAGGTATTTCTTTCAAGTGCCAGATCCTCGCCTGTGCTGCGAAAACCCACCCAACACACCCACTACTAACCTTAAGCATTTTTACTATAATATATGTTTTTTTTCTCATACTAATAGGTTTGAAGTTTAGGAGATATGTGAAACACAGCTTGATTCTTTTTACATGCACAATAAAGGTCAAGGCCTCTAATTAAAGCCACGAATGACCCAATTGTATTGACAATAATTATTATGTGTAACTTGTGTAGAAATATGAAAAGTAGCATAAAATGTTTTAGATAATTTGTTATTTAGTGTTTTTCAAATGCAACATATTAGCTTAGGTAGTGACCACAGTGACCGGACCCTGACCTGCGTGGAGCACAAGATATATGACGTCCGTCATCTCGTCAGCCACTCAGCCAACCAGAAGGAAGAGATGCCACCCACACCTACAACACCACACCGCCTGGCCAATCGGTCCATTTAGCACTTTTTGTTAGAATTACTTTAATTGATATATATACGAGCATGATGTAAATGTTTGGAAGGGTTTTTTTGGGTTATTTCCTAGCTGGAGAAATAAACCATCCTTTGAACTCTTGCAGTCGGGGCTCGGTGCCTTCTTCCCCGAAAGGGGTTGGTGTTGGTTATTTTATTTTCTCTCACACGTAGTAAGCCGGGGAAAGGCACCTACAGAAGACAGAAAGGGACTGAGGGCAATGCCAGATCAAAGAAGGAAATAGGACAGTACTGACATTAGAATTCTGTGAAGCAGAGGTCCTAATGACATGATGATTTAGCATGTGGCGTTTATCTTACATTTCCTTGTAGGGTGCTGCGTTAAAGCAGAAATCTATCATAGTATGAAGGAAAATACCCTAAACCCCTCCCTTGGGGCACCGAAGTAATGTAGGATCTTTCTCAAAGTAAGAATGGTAAAGGGACAGTCAAAAGAATGTAGTTCCCGGGAAAGGTGTATGCCAGCATATGCTATGTATAGACATTATCGGACTGGTGTACCAATGAAGCACCGTGACACAGAAGGGAAAGCACAAGCAATTCTCTGTGGAGGGTACCTTTGTTTTAGCTAGACATTTCACGATAAACGCTAAAACTTTACACCTGAGCAATGGGATGCGGTTTTAGCTTGGTTTAGAGAAGCTTCTGCATGCAAAGGGGAATCAAGAATAACAGATATTGCAGATACAAATGGCAGACCGAGAAGTGAAGTGCCGACATTGAAAAAAGAACAGAGAAAAGGATCGGTAACAGGCCCATCTGCCCCACTGACTCCCATTACTTCCATGTATCAAGAGCGAGCCTCGAGGTGAAAAAGGAAGAAGGAGGGAGAATTTTTCGATTCCTTCAAGTGCTGGCCTCAGTGCTGCACAAGCTTCCACAACAGCAGCAACGGTTAATAAATCTGCAACCACTCACTGCCCCATGCAAACACAGCAACAGCCCCCACAGCAACAGCACAATTTCAATCCCTTGATTTGTAGAACATTCTGAATACCCTAATTTCAACTCCTCATTGTCATTTCTCAAGCACAATCCATCAAAGTTTTATTCCGCCTTCGAATTCTTAAGTGTATTATCAAAATAGTATTTTCATAGTTTTTTGAGGGCTGCAGTTTATAGTATGCAATGCGGTGATGTTGCTCACCATGTTTCTGTGGTAGTACCACTTGGACAAAGCCCCCTTTTCGCTGCAATATAAGACAAAGGGCTTTTTGTAATCTGGCAAGCCAATGTATGAGCACTTGCGAGTGCCTGTGCCTGTTTTACCACTATAAAAATGTTTCTTTTTTGCTGCTGGTGTCCATTCCAAGGGTTCTTGTGTGTGTAGATGTGTCATTAGCTCTAAGGGGCTCTGATGGGCTTGCCATGGATGCAAATCCCAATATCCATTGTTGACAAGCTCCATTTGCTCCAAAGAAAGATCTTATTTGTGTAATAATAGTGAGTTTAGGAAATTTAAAATTGTTTCTATACAGTGTCACAGACGACACAAGAATTACTAACTCAGTGAGGCAGTTCAAGGGCTTTTATTTAACCGCCAAAGTGTCTGTTAGGAAGTATATGATATAAATTACTAGTAATACGATAGTAATATATAACTTATGAGTTTATTTGGGAGGAGCCCCCAGGGGGCCAACCATCATCAATGCGACATCTTCGTGTATGGTTCCATTAACATTCTGGAACAATACACGAATCTGTGGTCAGGGTTACAGAACGTATGTACATCTTAGATTAAATAACTATGTACCTAATACAAGTGTATGTAACATCACAACATCTTTCCCCCTATAATTATTTAAACAAATATATACATTTTTTAAGGATTGTTGTACCCACACATTATGATAACTGTAACAACTACAATATTTTCTTAACTTGAACATCATACAAAAAAGGATACATGAACTTGATAATGGTGTAGACCATTTGTGTGTATGCTCCCATAAGTCCATGCATTGATGGTTCTCAAAGTTTTCAATAATATACATAGTCTTGTTTATAGTTCCACAATCATTTCCTACATCTTGAGGATGGTTGACTATCCTCTATGTTTTCCTCATTTGGCTCTCTTTTTGTTATCTTTTCTTGTGTATATTCTTTGTTCATCAGTCTTGGGTCATTAGACTTATCTTTAAGTATCTCTCCATAAACATTTTGTTCTCTTTAATTTCTCAATACTTCCTCCTTCTTTGCCAAGATTACATCATTACAAGACCACCTCTTGCCATCTTTTAAAATCACAGATTTTTTAGAACACTCCATCACTTTCTGAGGAGGACGGAATCTTGACTCCTCTTTCATCACACGTTTGAGTTCTTTCACTCTAACCCAATCACCCTTCTCAAATTTACTCTTGAACATGTTTTTGCTTGTCATAATAATTTTTGTATTCTTCTGGTTTCCTTTTCACTTTGTTGACAATTTCTTCCAAATTTATTTCTTTGTTCCTCCTTTTCATCATCCAAGCCGGTCTGAGTCTGTTCGTAGCAATTCTTCCTCTCATCAAAGTGAATGGTACTTCCTCAGTTACTGAATGCGGGGTAACCTTATACGTGTTGAGTGCTTCCTTGAGCGTCTCTTTCCATGGTAGATTATTGACAATGGCTAACTGAATAATGCCCTTTATGAAGCATTTCATTCTCTCCACTAATCCATTCCCCATGGGATGGTATAAGGCCGTTGTATTATCCTTAATGGCTCTTTCTTTCAAAAATGTTTGAACTTCTTGTGACATAAATTGAGCTCCATTGTCAGATATTAATTCATGTGGTTCACCTTCCCTGTTAAAAATGTCTTCTAAAAACTTCATTACTTTTACAGCTGATATGGATTCTTCAACAATTCCACATTCCACCCATTTGGATGTATAGTCAACCAATACAATAAAGTAACTTTTTGTGGTCCCAATGTTTCATATGGTCCAGCTATATTAATTGCCAGTTTTATCCAAACTGTACTGGGAATTTCTACTGGCTGCAATGGTGTGACATGTGTAGATTTACCTTTATCGCTTACTGCACATGCAGTACAATCTCTGAATAGGGCCTCCAATTCACCCCACATGTTAGGCCACCAATAAGCTTCTCTCACCCTTCTCTTTGTTAAATTTCTACCCACATGACCTTCATGTGCAATGCTCATAATTCTCTCCCTCATACTTGTTGGAGGTATTATCCGATCTCCTCGATAAATTCATGCGTTGTCACTTGTAAATTCATCTTTTATTTTTTCCCAGGATTTGATATTTTCCTCAGTATCTTTCCAGCCACTTTCAATAGATTTCCTCAAAAGTCTTTGTTCAGGGTCTTGTTCTCTAGCTTCAACCCACTCCTCCGTTGAAAAACTAGGATGCACATGCGCTATTAAACATTCCATGTTTTGATCTTCTGTTAGTTCTTCCTTGTCCTCACCATCATTTGTGCTACCCTCACATGGTAGGCGAGAAAAACAATCTGCCACTACATTTGTTCTCCCAGGGGTATATTTTATATTGACATTGTATTGCATGATAATCAGTGCCCACCTCCTTATGCGTGGAGATGTCATTTGAGGATTCTTTGAGTTCAAAACATGTATAAGTGTCTTATGATCTGTTTTGATCTCAACCGGCATGCCCCAAATGAGTCCTTTGAAGTGTTCCAGTATCCATTTGACACCCAGGGCCTCCTTCTCAATGGTGGAATATTTTTTCTCAGCCCTCCCTTAATGTTCTGGAAGCAAAGGCAATGGGAACAACTTCACCTCGTTGCACTTGTTCTAAGACACCCCCAAGGCCTATGTTACTGGCATCCACTGATATCCTGGTTTTGGCACTCGAGTCAAACATTTTAAGTGCTGGTGCCTTGTTGCTTAATGACTTGATCATTTCAAATTCCTTCTTGCAGCCTTCAGCCCAATTAAACCTTATCCCCTTGCGCACCAGATTTCTCATCTTTTCGGTCCTATCCGAGTAGTGATCCACAAATTTAGAATAATATTCCGTTAACCCTAAAAAACTCTGGAGTTGATCCTTATTGGCAGGATCGGGAATCTTAAGAATGGTGTCAACCAATGATTATTTAGGCTTTATACCATCTGCATTTATGCGATGAGTAAGTCACTTCATTTCTCTTTATCTTACACTTCTCGATCTTAAGTGTCATCCCCTTTTGCTGTATGACTTGTAGCACACCTAACAATTTTGCATCATGCTCCGCTTCGGACATTGCAGATATCAAGATGTCATCCTGGAAATAATGCACTCCTTGGAGACCGTCAAACAAGTGATGCATTAATCTTTGAAACACAGCGGCTGCTGAAGCCAATCCAAAAGGCATTCTTTTATATCTGAAGGCTCCCACTGATGTTATAAATGATGTGAAATGTCTAGATTCTTCCTCTAATACAACCTGGTGATAGGCTGACGAATAATCCAATGTTGTGAATTATCTCGCCGGCTTCATCGGGGTCAACATTTCTACTATGTTTGGCAGAGGATGGCAGTCTACCCAAATGTTGGCATTTAGATCTCTTAGGTCGACACACATTCTGATTGATCCATCAGGCTTTTTAACAATTACAATCAGGGATAACCACTCAGAGCTTTCGATAGGTTCAATAATGTCCTGCATGCACAATTTCTCTAATTCACTTCTTAATGCTTCTGTGGTGCCAATTGGTATGTTTCTCACTTTATGTACTACTGAATTTGCTCCTCTCTTTAGTATGATGCGATGTTTGAAACCTTTGAGCACACCAATTGTTTCATTGAACACTTTCGGAAAACCTTTGGCTAGGTCTCAGAAGTGCTGCAACTGTTCTCAGTAATGCATAGAATGGGCACATTTTCACCTGGATGTATCCTGATCTTAAGTGATGCTTGTTCCCACCATCCAACTATTGAAAATCCATTTTCAGCCACATATAGTCTACAGTATGTCTTCCTTCCTTCAAAGTTTAGGTGCACCCAAACAAAACCTATAATGTTGATGGGCGTTTTCCCATAACCAGTTGCCTTTATTTTGGTCATTTGCAATCTTCCATTCTCTTCTTTAGTATGTTCACATAGGTTTCCACATCAACCATAGTACATGGAGAGCCAGTATCAACCATAACCTGTAAGGTTATGCCATTGATCTCCATTGGTACCCATGGTCCCAGACTACCTTCATTTGGTGTGAAGGCCAGTATTTGTACTTCGTCTTCAAACCGATCTGTAATTGCCAACAAGCTGCTTGGGCCACCAATTTCTTCCAATGCCTTTATGCTCGTCATGGCATTACCTCTGCCTCTACCGTATCGACCAGCATTTGTCACATAGCGGTTATTAAATCTGCCTCTTCCCCAGCTGTTGCGACACACCTTACCAAAATGGCCTAGTAGTCCACATTTATAGAATTCTGCTGACAAAGCCGGGCAATATTTCTCTGCATTTAAATGTCTGTACCAACCACATTTGAAGCATTTGTTGGTTGGTCTGTATGTATTTTCTTTCTCCTGTCTAGATCCACCTCACATATCAGACTTTACCAATCTCCTGACTATGGCAATTAAATCCTCTTCTTCCTTGCCACATTGTCCATCATCTATTTCTTGGACTGACTTTATTTCTGCACTCTCCACTTTGTTCTGGACTTCCTTCATACACTTCTCACCTAGTTCAATAGATCTTGCTATTTCAATTGTTTGTTCTAGCGTAGGGTTCTTTGCCTGCCACAGACATTGTTGGATGCGTGGATCTGCTACATGTAAGACCAGTTGATCTCTCAAGTATTCATGTGCCACCCCTGTGAAAGCACACATAGCCAACAACCATCTCAATGCAGCCAAATAGGCATCTATTCTCTCACTTTTATTTTGTCTCCGTGAAAAGAACCTATATCGCTCTAACTCAATGTTGGTCTTACTTCCGAAGTGCTTATTTAGTTTGGCGATTGCTGTGTCATACTTTCTGGCTCCACTTGAAGAATCTCCTGAGCTTTCATCCGTATGATCTAAATCAGGCAAGGTTCTGAAGATCCTGAGTGCCTCTGCACCTATACAGTTAAGAAGCGTAGCTTCTTTCAAGTCATCATTGAACTTAGATCCACCTATTGCCCTTAAGTATACCTGAAAGTTGACCTGCCATTGCTCCCAAGGACATACTGGATTTCCCGGCAGTGCCAAAAACTTTACTGGAGCAGCTATGTTTTGCATATTGTACTTCTACTCATCCAACAGTTAACTGCCCCAGTGTTAATGTTTCCGTGCTTCCAGACTCACTGCATAATACAACACTTGTGCATATCTTTTGCAATACCATCACACTGTGAATTCTCTTATTTCTTTATCATTGGTTCGACAAATCTTTCCACTGTACTTTTCACTATGTTCACTTTCAATTGTATTGATAATTGCTCAATACGTCTTTTCAATACTTTTCAATGCCCGTGCATTCAATCCCTTAGTTTGAGGATCAAGTTAATATCATGACAACATCTGTATTAGGCAGCTTCCAACACTGTTACATGCGCTGCGTTTCACTTTAAACACACGCTAATTTCATTATATGCCTCTTTCCTTTAACTTCACTCGATGAAACGTTCAATGCATCTTTCCGTAATGTAACAGTTCGTCGCGTACTATTTACTGTTGTCAAGGCAACGTTTAATATCCACAAAATGGCGGCACGCAAAGCACGTACGAGGGTGCTTTTCTCTAGTATTTACTGCGGTTGGCCCAACGTCGCGCAAAGCATTCATAAGATGCTGATCGACGTAAGTTCATTTACACAGTCTTTTCTTGCATATATCCGCCTGCGATATGCGCCGCTCACCTTTCACTTCCTTTCACATGTAGCTTTCATAATTTTGGTGGGTTCAGCCGCTTTGTCAAACCTTTCGATGCGGTCGGTTATGTACTGGAAGCTGTTCTTCGCCGCATCTGGGGGCTCCCTCCCCAACGAGTCCTCGTCGCCAATTGTTAGGAAGTATATGATATAAATTACTAGTAATACGATAGTAATATATAACTTATGAGTTTATTTGGGAGGAGCCCCCAGGAGGCCAACTATCATCAATGCGACATCTTAGTGTATGGTTCCATCAACATTCTGGAACCATACACAAATCTGTGGTCAGGGTTACAGAACGTATGTACATCATAGATTAAAGAACTATATACCTAATACAAGCGTATGTAACATCACAACAATGTCCCAGGGTCATCCCTCTCATCTCAAAGAACCTAGTTTCTATCCCTGGCCTCCTTAACCCCAGGTTAGAAAATAGCGATTGTTGCTCTCTCAGTATGCTAATTGCTAAGTAAGCTGTGATGTTGACCCAAAGTCCCTTGGCCTTTGTAACTTTCCCTACTCAATACAGCTGTTGCAATCAAAAGGGATAGGGAATTGTGCCTTACAGACACCATGTTAAGTCTATCATGATCAGTCTCACCCTCTTCTGTCCTCCTGCTACTCTCCTCCCTCCACTCCGTCTACTTCTGGCTCTCTTCCCTCCTACAACCTGTCCTTTTGACAATTCTCAGTTGCCTCCCTCCTTTAATGTTGCTTCCTACTCTTCAATGTTAATCTTTCCACCTCCACTCTACTACTCCCCCTCCATTCTAGTACTCTCTCCTTGCCACTACTATTCCCTCCTCCACATTAATACTACTCAGTCACCATGCTGATGATCAGTACCATTCACTTTACAATCACTCCTTACATTACACTTTCTATCCTGAACACACTTACAACCCTAAAACGCCCACTCACACTGCAGTACTGGTTTCACTCAATCACCAATACACCACCTTCTCCAGAAAATGCCTCCACACACTGCTGCTCCTTCCTCACTCCTGCTGGTCTCTGTCTGCCACCTCTTCCTCCGGCGACCCCACCCAGATAACCCACACTTCCTGTTTCTTGTGGCCCCTTTTTTTATTTCTGCTCACTAGGTTGGCTCTCTTTGCTTGGCTAATCTGTCCCCGTCTTCCCCACCCGGGAAAGGTTGTAAGCCGCAAAAGTCATAGATAGAGGAATAAGCCCCACCCACTGCCAGTTGGTGTTTGGGTGCTCGTCTCCTTGTATACACAAAATAAGTCTTGGTTTATAGGGACCAGTGTCCATGATCATTGTCCCGATGATCTAGGGAATTTAGCAGTGTTACGTGTTTACCACTGCTGCTGGGAGTCTCTTCCCGGCTTCCATGTTGCTCACGTAGTGGTGGTGCTGCAGCTCTCCTCTCCTTGTGCTACTCCACTGTTAGCAGACCTGCGGATCCCGTGGCAATGGTTGCTGGGGGCTGGGTTCTGATCTGCTGGCGTTTGGGGCACTACGCTGGCTCTTGGTTTTCCTGTTGCTGCAAGAAACAAGAGAGCACTGACAACTATCCTGTGGCTGAGGTATGGCTTGTGAAAAAGGTGGACTACAAAAACAGAGGCTGGCAAGTGGAGGCAGGAATTGGCATCGTCCCAGATGTCACCTGGGAGGCTTTCCAACCCAGGTTGACAGGGGTTCCCACCCACTCTTGACAAGGCCAGGGTACCTGCCTTATCTCAAAAGGAATTGCTCAGGCTTTTGTACCGGCTGAAATATTTTGGCCTAGATAATGCACCTAAGCTTTCCACAACTAAAATCTGTCGCATTATGTTTTATGCCACTTTTCAGGGAGGGAGTGCCCACATAATAGATCATTACTGAATGCAATAGACATTTTATACTGATTGGGTCTTTCCTGAGAATTTGTGAAAAGAGTGTAGGGCACTCTGTGTATCCCTGTGGAAGCGTAGTCTACATATATTGCAAACCACAATGAGCAAAGGCAAATAAATACTGATTGAGGGCTCTATAGGAATGGAGACAGAAGCAGAGCAGAAATCAACAGCAATTAAATGAGTTGCTGCAGGTGGAATGCCAGAAAGAATAGTTGTGGCATTTGGGTCAACAGGAAATGTGGGTAAAACCACTGAAGTGTAGGTAATACCACTGAATTCACAGTTCTTGTTCAAAATGTTGTATGTCCCTCCCTGAACATTCCACTTGCAAAATAGGAGCACAGCAGAGCAGGGATTGAAATAAAGATTTGATAAGCAGGAGCTAAAGCAGCTACTGAGTATCCAGCATTAACCAGGGACCAGGAGCTAAAACTGCGGAAGAAGTAGCCAGTACATAGTATTCCGCAAATCTAACTTCCACATAAGATGCAAACATATTTTGTCCCTTATTTATGACATCATATGCTTTAAATGTCATATAGATGTGTCCTAATGTTTATTTACAGATTGTCCCAAACATACAAGAGGTATATTTACGTTGGTGTGTTTGATCGGCTTCAATTGGCCTGCAGAGCGAAAAGTAGATCCTGGTCGCTTTTGGTATCAAGTTAATCACGCACTTCTAGGCTACAAGCAGGAGCAAAAAAAACTCCCAGTTCCCCTCCATTAAAAAAACCCTGACATGTGCTTATATTTATAGTCAGGAAGGTAATTCCATGGTCGAATAAAGACTGACTACTGCTATCTCCTCCTCTGCTTCTAGTTTAATGGTATATTGGGGTTTTCATGTTAGAGGTTTCAATGAATTACCATGAATTAAACTGGGACCGCAGTTTTTATTATCCGCACCTCATTTGCATGTTGAGCCCACAACTTGTCAGGTACCTTGGATAATGCAATTAAAGCTGAATGCTATGCTTCCCCGTTTTGTAATTGGTGTATTTCAGTCTGTAATATTCCCAGAACTTCGTTTTCAATTTCACCGGGAATTCCCCCAATACACTTCTTCTGGTGTACAATAAAGCATTATAGACCTCGTACGAGGGCCGTGCACGAGTTATGGGCCCTGAAGATAAGAGTTATTCTTTTCATTAAATTATAGTAACAAATGAAAAAAATGATGGTATTTGTAGGAAAATGTCATTTTGAAAGAAGGGGTGAAAGGCTGTTCGTGCACCGCTTTCATAGAAAAAAGAAATCAACAGTCACATTTGCAGGCTATGAGAAAACTCTGAGCCCATACTGTTTCTTATAGCCTTCAAAATGACCAATGGGGAAGGATTATTCGGTAAATCTCAGTTTAAATAGTAAGTCATGACCTCAAACTCTCCAGAGAGAAAAGGCTTAGAATGTAAGCATGTTTATCTGAAATGGGACCTACTGTCAAAGTGGACATAACGGAGTACAACACAGGGTTATTAGAAATAATAACAGATTTTACATTTATAGAGGAAAGTGACACAGCAAGAACATCTTTATTCCTAAATGCTGAGCGATGTTTCCTCAGATCTACTAAACACGGGACAAACTTACCCCCAATTTCACAATCAGCAAAGGGATTTTCTTGATCTTTCGGTATCTGTTATAACAGTGCAGAAGGAAACTGACTCATGGTGGCATGGTGGTTGGCAAAGACTTTGTATTTGTGGAAAAAAAAGAAAGGCCTATCTGTCCCCATTTCTATGAGGGATTTCCATGCCTCAACTAAAGACTAAAAGATATCTGTCAAAATGTCAGTTTAACTTTACTGTCCACCATCCTTAAAATCCCTACTTATGCCCCTTACACTTATAACTGAAGTAGAGAAGGCTAAACTGTTTGTTGCCCAGGAGAATGGCTCTCTTCTCCTGGTTTTGTGATCACAGTTCATTTTGGGAATTTCAGTAGTTCTCACCAGTGCAAATGACTTGCTTCCCCTGGTTGAAAGTGTACTCCAACAAAAAACAAGCCCAACAACCCTTCTGCTATTGGGTCGTTGATGCATCAGGGGAATGTCTCCCCTCTCTTGATTGAAAAGTTATTTAAACACTTTGTAGTCAAAGGCCATGGGGAATGACTCCCTTCCCCTGGCTGGAAACTTGTTCTTACTTCTGGCACTTGATATCAAGAGTATGACTCCCTCCTCCTGATGTTTCTCATTACAACATGCAAGTCACACTTGTCCCAGGGGGAATGTATCCCTTCCCCTGGACACTGCAGTGTCTCCTCTGTTTAATATCATGTAACATTCTGACTGTGGTTGGGTCCCAGACCCAGGCTCTTCTTGGACTCTGCAGACTTAGTTCACTAACCTGCCAAGTACTGCCATAAGGAAAATGACTTGTTTCTCTCTATAGACTTGAGTACTCGGCCTGGGTTTCTCTTCTTGGACTCGGCAAGGTAGTGAACCAAGAAGGCCAAGTACTGCCATGAGGAACATTACACTTATTATTCTCTTGATTAGGATTACGGACCCCTGTCTCTCTTGTTCTTCTTGTGTATGGGTCCTTCAAACTTCTCTGGTGGTGAGTGAGATTCCCCCATCCACTAGCACAAAGAAGAGGAGCTTTCAGGTAGATCTGACACACATAAGAGCCAAATTGGGTGTCCCAAAATATTAAGCCAAGGGAGAGTCTTTAATGCCTGCCTCCCTTTTAACCCCAAGTCCTCTCTGGGTCTCCCATATCTCCCTTTACCTTCATAGGGATGTTGGTTCGTCGCTGGGGCTTCCAGGGACAAAGGTTTGACTCTCTGCTGCTTCGGGCTTCTCTCTGCATCTGCAACAACAGTGTGGCTTCCCTCTGCTCAGCTTCTCAGCGGTTCTCCCTGCAACGGCAGCGGGCCTCCATCTCTGCAGCTTGGCTTCGTTGGGTTTCTCTCTGTCGCACACGTCAGCGCTGTACTTCCTTGTGCGTTTCATCTTTCTTATGGATTTCAGGACCGCTCCTGCGGCGCCTGAGAAGAACGGCTGCAGTGGATCTGTAGCGTCGTCCATGCTGCTTCTCTTGTCCCCAAAGGGGTTTTGATTCTCCCACGCGTGAGTTGCCACAGCTGCCGCCTGTCTCGGATGGAGTCAACAGGTATCTTTGTCCCTCTTTAGTTTTTATACAATGTAGCCGGTTCCCAAATGGCTTGTTGTATAATTCCTTCATCTCTTTTGTTGTTTTGTTCTTGATACTGGTGTGGGGCCACCTTGTACAGTACTTGTGTGGCAAGTGATACTGTTTCCTACACTATTCCTTGTCCTAGTACTTTCAGATTCCCTATAGTTCTCTACCTGATAACAGTACATTGGTTTACTCTCTACAAAGAGGTTATTCGAGGAAAGAGAGGTTAGTGTGTGGGGGTGTGCTGATGTTGCAAGGGCTGCACCCTAGATAGTCATACTCATCCCATGAGGGGGGAGTCCCTCCCCATGAGATCCTCCCGGTCATTTTACCACACCCAGGGGCACTGTAGATTAGCGCTGCACCTCTGTGGCCTCATGGAAAGGGAATCCCCTCTGGGGAGAAGTGACGCCAGCCGAAGGTTTGTAACACTGGTCATGCAGGGGGAAAGAAATCAAGTTGCAATCTACTAGCCAGCCATACAACAGTAATTTTCCACATCAATTCTGTACACACAAAGCACACCATTTCGTACTCTTCAAGAGTAAACTATCACTAGCCAATAGCTACTGGCGAGTGAATTTCTTTTACCTTGGTACATGAACAACCTTTTCATTTATCCCCTCCGAGTCCCAACACTCACGCTATACCTGAGGGTGGAAACATCTGTGTATTCACATTTGGGATTGTAGGAGTGATGTGAGTTACAACAGGCTGGAGCTTGCAGTCTGTTGTGACACTCAAATTTCCAGTCAACCTACTGTTTACAATAATGACATGCAGAGTTACTTGTCACAAATCCATTCTAAATGTTCTGTGCACCCCGAGGATCAAGGGCACCAACACTCCATCCTTTACCTCTGACTCCTCCCCATTTGGGACCTCTTACATTCCCTACAATCCACCATTAACATTTGCATTCAGCCCTGACCTGACAAGCTCTGAAACTGAAACGCCATTAATTTACATGTATTTATTTCACGCCTTTGTTCTTGGCAAGAAACCGTGATTTCCTAACACCACTAGTTCCACAAGAGACTTGGTCTGCCGCCCAATGCAAATAGTCTTCAGCTGCTGCTGAAGTTTAATCATCAATCCCTGCACAAACGCTGATGCCAGGGATTCTTGAGCCATCTCTACTGGTTTCTTGATTCCTGAATGCTGTGTAAACACAGCCTTCAAACAAGCACAATAGTCCACTGGTGACTCATTCTGTTTACAGTAAATAAGTTTCACTTAGCCTTTTTTCCTTCGATACACCGCAGGAATCTTGACCAACAAATTCTCTCTCGTTTGTGTTCATTCCACTCCTATCTCTGAGTCTCGGGTGGTCCAGCTTCTTTCTTGACTTAAAGGCTGAGGCACCCAAGTTGGCATTATTACTCTCATCACGTGATTCATGTCTGCCAGGAAAGGCTTATAAAAGTGCACTATGGCTTACACCTCTTTAGTAAACAAGTTTGGTACCTCTGTGCTACTTAGAAAGTCTTTAAACAATGACATTTGTAGGAGTCTGGGGCTGGGGGGAGTATTATTACCAAATAACCTGCTCTGTTAAAGGCAAACTTTGGTTGGTAGCTGCTGAAGTGAACCCTTTAAATGGATTCCATCCTTGCCATACCCAGCACCTCTGTGAGTTTGGGAAGGACTAATAGTGGATGCGCAACCAAACACTTATTCACTTGGGCACACTCTAGTGGGGGCTGTTGCTGTGTTTGCTGTGCACATTTCCAATTTGTTTTGTGACCAAATTGTGAAGAAAAGCATTTACCCCAGCATAGGGAAAAAGGGTAACTATGTACATGGAGTTTCGGCACACCTTTGGAGTGGTTCATGACTGCCTTTCTATGCAAAGAAAGGGTGTTCTTAATTGCAGCTGTTTCACTGATAAAGAATGCCCATATATGTAGAAGCCCTTCTCTCATGCTTAATTTTACCCAAAGAATTAGCAGAAGTAAATTCTACTGCTCATCAAGTCCCCAAGGATGGCGTCACATAGCGGTACACCCTTGCCAATAGAGTTGTGAGGGGGGCTACCAATTCTCCAACTCCCTTGGCTGTATACGGTTTCCATAAACCCAGGTACAACTACTCACACCACCTTATTCTACACTTGATGAACTTCCTGAACTACAAGATAATGCTTCAGATGTTGAAAATAATGCTTGGAGGAGAGCAAATTGCACCCTACATTCACATAAATGATGGCTCTCTTGTTCTGGTATTTAAGAGATGCCCCAATATCTCCCATGTTATTTTGCATGTGTGCACCACAGTCACACACATGGGCAAAGGGGACATGGAGGCGCAGGTGTGGCGAGAATGGTATGCATCAGGTTTTTCTACGGTGGCAGAATAATTGTGCAAACAGTGTCTAGTGTGTCAGTGGCATAAGGTAGGCAAAGGTGCCAATGTCAGTCAAGGAGCAGACGCACTGTGCTAGTCTTAATAATTTTCATGGTGATTTCATACAAGTGCCAATAGGTGTGAGTGGGAGTTCAACCTGGTGATTGTAGACATGTTCTCAAACTGGATTGAGGCTTATCTGTTTCAATAAGAAGACAATGCAGGCAGTGGTTCAGGCACTCATTAAAGACTTTTTGAAATACTTTGGAGTGCCAGTGAGTATTAACCGTGATCTTGGAACAAATTGTACAAGGAAAGTAGTATGGGAACTCTGACAAGGGTTGAAAATTCAAGAGGCGCCACTGCCCCTATACACAGTAAGTGGGGTTTGGTGGAAGGACAAAGTGGGATACTAAAAAATAAAATCTCAATCCATTACAAAGTCGACAGACACACTGCTGCTTGCTTTAATGAGTATGCAAGGCAGTGTAAATGGACATACGGGTCTGAACCATTTTGAGATCTTCAATGGCAGAGTGATGCATTTACCAGAGTCACCGCCAGCACCATCAACTGCTAGATGATACCATATTACAGAATGTTCAGAACCTGGTCAAAGTGATCAGGTGTATCTATTTGTGGGGCCAGCAGGCTATGCCAAAGGAACCTAAAACACTGTACAACCAATTAAAACCTGGGGACTGGGTTTTCATGATGAGCCATTGTCAGAAGAACTGCTTAGTGCCTAGGTAGTGTGGAGAATTATGTGAATCCCTTGTAAAACCCTGCCTAAAGTCTCCTCCCAGGTGGCCAGAAGAGGGCAGATACTTCCTAATCCCAATCCTAGGGGTGGTGTGCAGTGGGAGGATCACCTGGAGGAGACAAGGCTCAGGGCGGTGGTGACATTTCTCAGAGTGAGACGGTATCAGGTAATATTATCCCCATATATATGGTCGCCGTAAATAATATCGCCGGGAAAAGGTTGTGGCGATATTATATGGGTGACCATATATATGGGGACAGGGGAGAAAAAAAAATGTAAAAGAAAAGAAAATATTTGGGGGTTGCGGTGGTGTCCCCGCATGTTCCATGCAATAATGTCGCCACAAAAAACGGCCATTTTTCGGCGATATTTTTGCATGGCGAGATTTTTGTGGCGACATTATTACATGGAACCAGTGAGAGACAGTATTTCTCCTTAAAGAGGAATACTAATACCACAGACTTAGAGGAGGAATTGGCGTATATGAAATATCTCAACCTACTACTAAGGATGGAAAGGTAAATTCTAAGGAAGTGACTCAATCTAGTGTTGAACCCAAAGAACCAATCTTTTATACCCCTAAATTCCCATATCCTCCACAATGCGAAAAGGTATGCCAACAGGAATGTTGAATATGTGCCTTTTGCTGTACCATCTATCTCTAAAAAAGGTAAAACCCTATAACTCCTCCATTAATAACACCAAGGAAGGAAAAATTATCTTTAAGCCATTTAAAGTAGTAGAAAAATTGAATGTCTATAAAATGGTGTAGAGAAGGAGCTAAGTACCCCCACCTCAACCACTTTACCCAGAATGCCTACATGTTGGAAACCAGATTATGTGACCTATGCATAACAATTGAAACGACAGATGCCAAAGGAAATCTGGAGGCAAGGTTCCCATTGAGAAAACTAACCGAGGTACCAAATTACTTTAAAACCATACCTGCATTCAAGACAGTATGATGGCTGTTTAAACATAATCCCAGAAGAAGCAGGACGTCTGACTGACGAAGCAGAGTGGTGACGTCATGCGAGAGTCGAGATGACGTACATAGAAGAGATGCAGAGACGAGAGAATGCGGATATTCTATAAGGCATCAAGAAAGTATCAAAGATAAGCAACATCTTGGGCTCAAGATGAAGACGTTTATGCTGAAGAAACAAAGATATTAAGCCAGTTCACACGTGTACAAACACAAAGTAAAGCAAGCAGACAAAGTTTTCATGAGGCTAGCTTTATAGTGAATAGATTGCGGCAAGCGTCAATGTATGGATACATTGGAATGAGTAAAGAATGGATGGTCCCATTATGAACTATAAGCAGAGCTGAACTGAAGGAGAAAGGCCATCTTTTCCACGTATGACGCAGTTAGAAAACAAATGAATTACAGGCGAATTTCGAAAGGCGAGGTTGAACGAGCCAAGAAGCCAAGGTCGTATTCGGCCTAGAAGAACAGAAATTAGTCACAATCTTAAGGAATGAACCTCCTGTTCAGAAGCTCGGAGAGAACAAAGAATATGTCAGAGACTCATTGGAAAAGAACAAACTACTTTACAACTGTAACGTTCTTTCGATGGGATGTTCCTCCCACTTATTCCTCATCTTAGATATTCGTATCTTTCGGCTTGCTGCTCGGGAAATTTTTCACTAGAGTGCGCTGTGCTCAAGGCCGAGGCGTTGAATGTCCCTCGAGGGCCGCCATCGACCATCGACATCATCCGTAGTATAAAGAGCTCGAGCCGCGCCCATTCGCTTCAGTTCTGTTTTTACAATGTTATTTGCCACATCAGTTGACCAGGCTTTCATTGACCTTTGGCTCTGAAGGAGTTTGGAGTGCAACTGGCGTAAACTGTAAGGTGGGGTAGGCTGGGAGTGTCGATGAGGAATACGTGGGAGGAACATCCAATTGAAAGAATGTTACAGTTGGTAAGTAACTTGTTCTCCGAATGGATTGTGTCCTCCCACCTATTCCTCATCTTAGATAGGCTCCCATAGCAGTATGAATTTGGAGGAGGGAGTATCAGATAGAAAGAGTTAGTCATGCACTGTGTGTAGGACTGCCTTTGCAAAAAGACCCTCATGAAATGATGTTGAATCCAGGCAACAATGTTTCACAAAGGTATGCATAGACAACCAAGTGGCTGCTGCACAAATGTCCTGCACTGGGACACCCCTCTGAAGAGCAGTTGAAGTCGCCATGCCCCTAGTTGAATGAGCCCTTAGTCCATCTGGGGGCTCTTTTCCAGCCAATTTATAACATTCAGAGATTGCCAATATTATCCATCTGGATAGCGTTTGTTTTGATACCGCTAGGCCCAATCTGTGCCCGGTATATCTGACAAAAAGTTGGTCAGATTGTCGGAATTTAGCCAATCTGGAGATATAGAAACTGAGAGCCCTTTTTGGTTCCAGTCTGTGTAATCTTTGTTGCTCCTACTTACATGTGGAGGAGGGTAGAAAGAAGGTAACGTAATTTTTGTGACAGGTGGAAGTCCGACTATTTTCGGTAAGAAAAAGAGTTTGACTCCTGCCCTTATGGAAAATGGTGTGAGGAGGCTTACAAGAGAGCGTCTGCAACTAACTCACCCTGCGGACTGATGTAATTGCCACTAGCAGAATTGTTTACAAAGTAAGAAGCCTTAACGGGCAAGAATGTAATGGTTCAAAAGGTATACATGTGAGGAACTTTAGGACTAAATTTAGATCCCAGATGGGTGCTTGAAAATGTGTTGGAGGATACACATTTGTCAGCCCCTTTCAGGAATTGAATAACCAAGGGCATTTTAAAATAGGATCCCTCTTCTGAGGAGCACTTTGAAATAGATAGCGCCGCTAAGTATCCCTTTATAGTGCCAACATGGACCCCAAATTGGCCAAATGTAACAGGAAAGAGAGTATCATAGGTGAATTACATAGGAATGGATCCACATTCTTGCCCCTGCACCAGTTACTGAACTTGTTCCAACGACACCGGTACAAGGACTTTGTTGCTGGCCTTCTGGCCGAAAGCAAAATCTCCATTATGTTGTCCGGGAGGTCCCAATCCTTATATCTCAGCCTTTCAGAAGCCAAGCGTGAAGGCTGAGCGTATTGACCTCTGGATGAAGAACCCGACCTTCCTCTTGCGAGAGGAGATTGTCTCTCTGTGGAAGACATATTGGAGGGCAGATGGACATCTCTAGAAGGTCCGGGTACCATGTTCTCCTGGCCCAATCCGGGGCAATTAGGATCATGGTTTTCCTGAACTTTCTCAACCTCCTGATTACTTGAGGAATCACAGGGACAGGAGGAAATGCGTTCAGCAGTGGAAATTCCCTGTCCACCATGAACACGTCTCCCAGAGCTCCTCTTGGGGGAAATTCCCTTGAGCAGTACTGATCGCACTTTCGGTTGACCCTGGTCGCGAGAAGATCCACTTAAGGGGTTCCACAAATGGTGAAGATCTCTAGATGGACTTCCTGAGCTAGTTTCCACTCGTGGGACACTGTGCTCTGCCTGCTCAGAGCTTCCGCGCTGTGTTCTGCCCTCCGTCTAGGTGAACTGCTGACAGAGAGATTCCTTTCTGTATTGCCCAGAACCAGAGCTGCATTGCTTCTCTGCACAGTGATAGTGATCCTACGCTGCCTCTCTTGTTGAGGTAGTACATGGCCACTGTGTTGTCTGTCATTATCAGGACATTCTTTCCCTGTACAGAGGGCACAAAGGCTTTCAGAGCTAGTCCGATTGCCTTCAACTCCAAAAGGTTGATGTGTAGTTTGGACTCCGATGGAGACCAACGACCGCTGATTGTAAGATCGTTGGTGTGGGTTCCCCACTCCGCGAGTCAGGCGTCCGTCACTACTATTATCTCCGGCCTTGGTTGCCAAAAAGATTCTCCTTTGAGGATATTGTCCTTTCAACCCCACCATAGTAGATCCTGAGCCACTCTGGCCAGAACTTGCAAAAAATCTGACATATTCCCCGAATATTGAGACCATTGAGTTCTGAGGGCCCATTGAAGGGATCTAATCATCAATCTGGCCTATGACAACAGAAAAATGCAGGATGCCATGAGACTGAGCAACCTGAGGAAATCGAAGGACGGTAGACGTTGGGCATTTTGGAACTTTGTTACCATCTGCAGAATGTGGTGAGCTCTCTCCTCGGGAGGCGAGGCTTTGCCCGAGGACGTATCCAGTATAGCTCCGATGAATTGGAGCTTTTGGAGTGGTATCATTTGTGACTTCTTAAAATTGAGGGAAAAGCCCAGTCTGTGTAAGAAGTGGCCGGTCATGGCCAGATGTTCCTGGGCTCGTTCGGGTGAACTCTCCCCGATTAACCAGTCGTCCAGGTAAGGATAGAGGTGAATCCCCCCCTCTCCTGAGACTCGCTGCCACCACCACCATCAGCTTGGTGAAAACCCTCGGGGGGAGGTCAACCCTAATGGCAGAACTCAAAACTGATATTGAGATTTGCCAATCGCGAACCTCAGGTACTTCCTGTGCTTGATATAGTCAGCACATAAAAGTAAGCATCCTGAAGGTCCAATGATACCAACCAGTCCTGGAGTTGGAGAGCCTGAAGGATCTGAGAAAGGGTGACTATCTTGAAGTTGTCCTTCCTGAGGAACTTGTCCAAGTTTCGTAAGTCCAAAATGGGTCTCAATCCTCAGTCCTTCTTTGGGTTGAGAAAGTAAGGGGAGTAACAACCCTTGTTCCTATCTGCTACAGGTACATGTTCTATTGCACCTTTCTCTAGCATGGTTAAAATCTCCTGCACAAGGAGCGGGTCTGGAATTTTGGCAGAGCTGGCTCCCGGTGGATGGTCCCGAGGCCTTTTTTTCAAAAGGGAAGGCAGTAACCCTCGGCCACTGTTTCCAGTGTCCAAGCATCTGAGGTAATGCCCCGCCATACGTCCAGATACTGAGTGATCCTGCCTCCCACAGGGTCTTTTAAGTTAAGGCCTCAGAGTGGCTTTGCAGCAGCTGCAGCAGTGGCTGAGGGGACAGTTGCTGCTGCTGGGGCTGATCTAACACCTTTCCCTCTTCCACCACAAGAGATTTTTCTTTGTTGTCCTTTCTGACTGGCCTGTCCCTTCCCTCTCCCAAATGAGGAGTAGACGCGAAAAGGGCAACTCCTCCAGGAAGATGACCCTGAGTAGGAGTGTTGTTGAGGTGGTCTTATAGAGGCACTTGATTTAGACGCCGCTTTTGAGGACTGCAGCTTTTCTAAACTTTCGTCTGCCTTGCTGCAAAACAACCTCGAGCCGTCAAAAGGCATATTGAGCCATCTGGATTGCACATCGGTGCAAAACCCAATTTTCTCAGCCATGCAAATCTGTGCATGACTGTGCTAGATGCCATGGACCTGCTTATGCTATCAACAGTGTCCTGCCCTGATTGGAGGCATTCCCCCATAGCCTCCTTTCCATCTCTGACAATTGCGAGAAAACCTTCCTGTTCCTCGCCCTCAGGGATGTGTTCAGCCGCTGCTGTCATACAATCCCACAGGGTGTATGCGAACCTTGCGAGAGTGCCAGTCAGATTCGTGGATTTTAAGGCCGTACTGCCCGAAGAAAAACTTTCCGGGCCCAGGCATCAATCCTTTTGTCATCCATATCAGGGGGAATCGAAGGGTCGCTGACTGTCTTGTAGATGGGAGGTTTTGATAGGTATTCAGGGTCAGTTGAGGAAGGCCTATACTTCCCTACAAATGTTTTATTTATTGCTGGGCCAGCATATGGGGTTTCCCATGTGGCCATGACCCTTTTTTGTAATGCCTTATGAAAAGGGAGGATAGGGTCCTTCTTAGGGCCTTCATTGAGGATGTCCGTCATGTCATCTTGGTCAAAATTTGGGAATTTGCATTCCATCCCATAAATTCAATAACTCTATTCATTACGTTTCTGTACCCCGCATCTACATGGTCTGCAGGGTCGCGTCTATAAAAATCTACCTCAGGGGAAATATCCAGCCCACTGGCTGTTTGAAGGCATTCATATAAATCAGCCATTTTAGAATTAGGGTCTACTAATTTTTCCGGGACATTCCTAGTCCTAAATTTGACTCCAGCCGGAGTAACATCCTCTTCAGAGGATTGTTCCTCAAAAATGGAAGACATTGATCTGAAAAAGATCCTGCCTAGGCTGTGTCTGGTACACTTTCTCGACCGGCATCAATCTCGGCTTCGACAAGGGTGTCGATTTTGGCGCTGGAATTAACGATGGCCTCCACAATGGCGCTGAGGTCATCGACGATGGCTTTGTTAACGTCGAAGGAGGCTTTGATGCCGTTGAGGGAGGTGTCAACGTCATCCTCGAGGTCGGCTTCCAGAGTGCCTTCGAAGGATGTGTCGAAGTAACCTTCGACATGGTCTTCGATGGCGGGTGGGTTCCTAATGCCATCTTGTCCGATGTTACCTCCAATTTATGCACCGGTAGGTCTGATTTTTTTACTAGGTGTCGGGGAAATATCCTCTGATGACACCCTCGACGATTTATCGTCGGATTTCACGTGTCTGGTCTTTGACCTCCCTCTGTCACTTTTGGAGTGAGTATCGGCATGGTCTCCACACAGTTGTTTTGAGAGGGTCTGGCCCGCATTCTAGAATATTTTTAACATGGCGGTTCTGAAAGCCTCCCATTTCTCAGGGAATCATGTTTGGAAGGGTAGGGAATGTTTCTTGTGTCTGTCGACAAGGAGGAGTAAGAAGATCGGTGTCACCTCTTCTTAGATTTTTTCGACGAAGACAAGGAAGATTTCCTCGAGCGACTTATCGATCTCAATTTCCCCGGCCTATGTCGAGACTTCCCATCCGATTCTCTCGATACCTTTAGTTTTCTTGAAGATTTCTTCGAGGATTCCTCCCCCACAGCCAGTTTACCTCTACATTCCTTCAGAGCCTTGTTGGTCACTGCCCGATAGGAACCACACTTGTCGACCCGATGGTCAGGGCCCAAACACCAGAGACAATTTCGATGGAGGTCAATGATCGACATTTTCTTCCAGCATTTCTGACATTTTTTTAAGCCAGTTTTGGGCGTGGAAGGATTCGACGATGAAGACATAATGACTAGAAGAACTGAGGCGCCGTTTTCGTGTCACGAAGCAAGCTATCGGAAAAACAAAACTGAAGCTAACGGGCGCGGCTCGAGCCCTTTATACTACGGATGACGTCGACAGAGGCCCTCGAGGGGCATTCAACGCCTCAGCCCTCGAGCAGAGCACCCTCTAGTGAAACATTTCTGAAGCAGCAAGCTGGAATATACAAATATCTAAGATGAGGAATACGTGGGAGGACACAATCCATTCGAATAGTATTTTTAATACACTGAAAGCTCAATTTCGTGGTCTCCAGTCACGTGGGGAAAAGAAGTTGGACGAGCAGGATGGTCACACCTACGCACGAGGGCAGAGCGTGCCTCTACTTCCTTGTATCTCCCAGAGCACAAGAACACTCCCAAGGACAAGTTCAAAGGCCCTAATTGATAGCAGACCACTGAGGTGATGATGGACGATGTTCTAATTGGTGGGAAGCGGATGTTTAAGACTAACTCACCAGCACCTGGCAGTCTGGTCTTTGTGCGGTTAGCGTGGGCTGAAGGATGCAGACAGAGGCTAGAAGCCGACCAATGATAGAGGATCGCATGATTGGGCATCCTATAATTTTGTAGCCAATAGGACGTCGTATATTTAGTGACGTTCATAGTGACCGGTTTTGAGGGAAGGGCTTAGTTTCCCCACCTGATGTTAAGAAACCTATCACTTTTCTCACGCCCATTAGATGAGTATGGAATGTATACTTAGATGTTCCCTTAGACCCTATCCCTCTCTTTAGTAGGTGTCTGTAGTTTGCCACGTAGGATGACGTTAGTAATACACAGGTTGTACGTCACACATGACGAGATTTTAGTATAAAAGGTGTGCTTTTTAGGACGTTCGTTGAGACCTTACTATGATACGTCCGATGACGTTCGCTGTACTCCCCATTTTAGATAATTGATATTAAAATAGTATCTTTTTGACAACTTCCTGAGTCGTTTCGTTTATTGATGTTTGAGTAACCTCTGCATCCTCATTCCTCTCAAATGGACTGCTGACCAGTCTTAAAGGGCTGATAGTTCTCCAGTTCACGTTGTAGCAGAGAGGATGGTTTGATTTCCATCGAGATAAGTAAGCTTTGGGGTGCCGGGCAATATTGAACAACCTCTGCCATTCGGCTGAAAGGACGTGAATCTCCCTGTGGATAGCGGTTAGAATAAGTTAAGGCTTGTGCAAGCATGGTTGTGACGGGTTCACCAGTTTCAATGATAACCCCTCCCGGCATCTACAGGAAGCTGAACGACAGAAGGTTGGGGAGGCTGCAGAAGGAGGCGCTGCGATCCAGAGGGTCGGAAGTCAAACGTACGAATGGTGAGTACAAACTGAGCAAGATGGCAAAAAAGTATGAATGGGCAGTGAGAAAGGAGAGTGATAAGGGGAAAAATGAGTAACAGCGGGTTGGAAAGGGATGGTCAACTCGAGATGATGACCGTCGAGTTTAATGGGGATAATTGACTCCTTCGTCCTAGAGGTTTTGGTAAATTCAGAAGAGTGAGACTGGTAGGGGTTGGCGAGTGAACGAAAATGATTGAAGTTTTTAACATGACCTGAACTGGGGGGATTGTGGGAATGGTAGTGTGTTGTCAATGCACTATACTGGGGTTTCGGGAAATAATGATTAGAGGGACGCGAAGAAGAATGGGAAGAGCAATGAGTGGGAGTAGTTGGGTAGGGAACAGGGAAACAGGGATTCTGAGATAGATTATCTTTGGGTGCAAGCGGGTTTCAAATCTTAGGGGATTGATTCTGTACGGAGGTGTCATTGGATCTAGGTAGGAGAGATTTAACAGGAGGAGATGAGGCAGATGTATTGTAGCCTATAAAGGCCTCAGAGATATCATTTGCCTCTCCTTCTTCCTCAGCATAGTACTGCGTCTCACCTGGGGCATTCCCCTGAGCATAACCCTGGGCTCCCTTACCCAGGTGATCCTCCCTCGCTCATCCAGCCCCAGGGTTGGGATCTGAGCACGCCAGCCCTCCCCGGACCACCTGAATAAGGGTTTCCCCAAGACCTACACCTGGGAGAATACCCCCAGGTTTCTCACAAAATTAAATGGAATTAAGCACACTGTCCCATAAAAATTCACTACGAGAGATTATACGATCTTCCACATATCTTTCAAAACAAATCCTGCAATGATTGATTAAAGTCTCACAATAAATTACTAAATGTTTTAAAATTCCAATGTCATTTCCACAGTATCGAGGCATATTATTCCCACATGCTGGTATTTTCCAGAGATTTCCAATCTCTCTCAGGGGCAACAAATTAAACCGGAAACCATAACATTACACTCCCAAATTTCCCATCTTGGGAATCTAGCAAAATATGGAGCAACCGCCCACATTCTCCCTCTCTACTCGCTAGTTCAGACTAAAATCATTCAAGACCTCTGCTAGATCAAAACACTTAAGCAATTGCATAGCACATCCCGTTAAATAAGATTTTTTTTCTTTTTTTATTTAAAATCAGTTGGTTTGGTCATGAATAATCATGACCTTTCAACATTTACAGAAAAGAAAAACATTACATTACATTCAAAACAATAAAATATACATATTAAGAAAAATGTCTTGACATTCATTTCTATCAATTCTGTTTCATGCTTAAAACTATAAAATTACTTCCCAGCAGTTTTACAAATTTCATATACAGAGTGCAACGGAGGGTCTACTATCCTTTTACAAGTTAAAAGCTGTTTCCAATGGATTCTCATATTCAAGGATCCGATTCCCAACTCATTGCGAACGGCAACCATGGGAATTGATTGCTGCAATGATAGGCTTCCCTTCCAGAGCAAACCTTAAATGCACATAAAATCAAAATCAACCAATTTATAATATGCTTCTGATCTATAAATGAAATAGGGCACTATTTCGCCCTCCTACAATTTTAAAATTTGTATTAAAGAAAATGCCCCAAATCTTCTATTAAAATACTTCATTTGTGGCAGAAATTGTCCTGCTTTTTCTTTCAAATACTTTTATAGTGCCCACTTACCACCCTGTGAATATTTCTTTTATTTTGTTTTCTCCAAATTCTGACCAGAAAGTCACCAACAGCTTTTTCTCTTCCCCCCTCCCAGTAGAACATTTCATCACCTTAGTTTTATCTGAGTTTATGGTTGAATTAGTTTGTACAAGCCTCCAAGGCTATTATTAATCATTGCAGACCGACAATGGCACAATCAAAGAGGACATCGTCGGCATAGGTCATCCATATCACATTTGTGCCTTCTAGCTTGAGTGGGACAAAGGAGGCACCCTGCAATGTCTCATCTAAATCTGCAAGGTACAAGTTAAACAATAGAGGTGCCAGTTTGCAACCTTGTCACAACCCTCTAAATGTCAGGATCTCTCCAGTAGTTTCACCTTCCAAATTTAACCTTACTTTTAGCCTCATATCCATATACAAAAAATGCAATTTTTAGGAGCTTATTAGGAATTCTCTACTTCTCCAATTTTCTCCATAAAGTACACCAATTTACCTTATCAAAAGCAAGAGATGGGTCTGTACTTGCTATATAAATGGGCAGTGCCTTGCTCTCCCAAGTATATTTCTGCAGGCAAGCAACTATCAACCCCACCAAGGAAGTACCCCATCCAGTACGAAACCCAACCTGATTAGGTTTTAAAATCTTGTTCAGATTTGCCCATAGTTTTAATTCCTTAAGCACAAATGATGCAAAGATCTTTGAATCTGCATCAACCAAAGCTATGGGTCTATAATTTGCAGGGTCACACTTATTCCCTTTTTTTAACAGATTGGGACAATATGAGCCAACCTCCAAGATGCAGGAATTCTCTGTTCGTCCATCATTGATCTGTACAGGTTTAATATCTCAGCCCACATTCTGCGGTATGCTTTTAAAACTTCATTACACAGCATTTGGCCCCGGGACATACTTGGATTTTTAATTAAGGCTTTAATGTCCTCCTGATCAAAATCTAGAGCCCATACGCCAATGGTTGAGTCCTCCTTAAACTTACTCTGAGGGGCAGCATGTAACTCCTTAAAATGCTTCACCCAAATAGACTCTGCAATTGGATTGGTCTGACTGTGTAATTGAGGAGTATTCATTAAGTTAACCAGCCTCCAATAACATAGGTCTGATTTATTTTGAATACTGGACAGTATGGCTTCCCCTTCCTTCTGATGCATATCAAAACATAAATCTGTAACTTTGTTTGTCTGCTTCTGCTTAGCCTTACGCAGTAGTGCCTTTTTTCTTCCCGTTTTCTATGACTAATTTCATGGTCAGTGAAGTATGTGTATAGATCAATGAGTTATTAATACATGGAGGGACATTCTGGAGTGTACAGCACACCTATCACGAAATTTCTGACTGTATGTCCAAGTCGTTCTTTATGGACATATTAAATGTATTTATTATATTGGGGGTCCATGTTAACCTATTCCTTCCCTTTGAAACGTTCACTTCTTGGAGAACACATTGTGGTGGACTGGAAAACTCACCTGAAAACCTAGCACATAATATGTGATGGTCACTGGGGGTTCTATCACATATCTAAAATGGGCACATTCATATTGAAAGCCTTGAGACATCATAATACAAATCAATCCTAGATGATTGATGGCCTCTATGCCAAGTACATTGTTCTTTCCAGTCACCTATTACGTTAACATTCAGTATAGTCAAGTTCTATATTTTAAAGAATCGTGTCAATGCGCTTCTGAGTACATTCTGATTCTTACTGTAACCATCGCTCACGTTATAGAATTGTATTCCTGCTTTATCTAAACAATCTGCATTTAAATCTCCTGCCAAGATAATATTCCCATTGTTGCCACTCAGATACCAGTTCAAAAACACTATTCTGTTGGGATTCCAAGTAGTTGCTGTAAACATTTACCAGTACAGATTTTGCCCTCTTATTTTTGTAAGCACTTGTACTGCTAAAATACCCAAACATGTATCATCCCAAATTTTAGCTTCAAGACTTCCTTTCCCCGGCACCCAATAGCTCCTTATGTCCTAGTCTGAAAACCATCTAAACCAACTGCCTCTACCAGCAAAGTTTCCTGCAGGATAATTACTTCAACTTTCCTTAACATTTGGCGCAACTATCTTCATCATTGAAGCGGTTTTGAAAACACGTTGAATTCCAGGATATGATACTAAAAACCTGGCCACTTAATCACCCCATTTGTGAATGATGATGATAAAAGACCCTGCGAACCATGACCAGTCTTCTAATGATGATCTGGCCTGTGCAGCAAAAGCAAATATTTTAACTATCTTGTCCTACAGTACATGAAATTGACAATAAGTGGTGTGATTTACTAGTAGAATTATTATTAAAACCTGATGTAGAGCTATCCCTAAATGGACATAAATCAAATCCTCTTTGCCTAAGATCATCTAAAGAGGCCAGGATATGGTTTCGGAACAATTTAAAGGAAACATCCATAGCAATTATGTATGTTCTGTTATCAATAAAGAAATCTACCAAATCAATGTCCTGTGCTGTAATAATACGGAGTGTTGGAATGTCATGCAAAACGGCTGCGTTGTAACTTCTATTCAAAATGGCCTTATATTCTCCAGGCACCTCTGACTCTAGTATTATTCTAGAATGGTTTGAGATGTCTCCACTACTCCCATTTCCCCTACATCTAGGCTGTTGTAAACCTACCAGGGGGTATCTTCATGCTCTCTCATCACTCATAGTATGATTACGCTGTGGGAAAATATTATTTCCACCCGGCTGAAGCCCTTTGCTCACAACCAATTCAACCCCCCTACAAAGAGCAGACGTCACAGCCGATTCTTCCATGTTTGCTGCCACTGAGTCGATTTGACCTAGTCTTATCACACAGATACACCTCTCTTTAGGCCGGACCTCCAAATTAACATCCACCTCAATTCCCAGACTACCAGTGTGACACACATTTGGCTTATCGTCAGACCTCCCCACACTTTTAATGTGCATCTTGAAAATTGGAGCCAAACAGTCATTCTTAGACGAATTATGCACTTTTAGATGTTGTGCCTGTTCCTCTTCCTGCCCTTTCAGTGATCAAATGAATTTAAATGAGGAGCTTAGATATTGTTTCCCCCCTTCTGATTGTTAGACTTCATTTGTTTACCACCTGGTTTCTTCCCCCTTTTTCTCTGTCACCCTTCAATTTTGTTAAATGATACTGGGGATTTGGGACTTTCGAACAAAAGTGACCAGAATAAATCCAATACCCCACTAGCCACAAATAGTCTATCTGAGGCACGGTGCCAGACTGCACTTTGCAGCGCCTCGTGACAGGAGATCACGCTACCCGAAAGGAGGTCGGAAATATACAAGAGGTAGCACCTCTGCCTTCAGGAACTTTGCATCCCAGCAGCTGTCAGGTATGCAGAGCTTGTGCCTGAAATGTCCGGAGACTAGTTACAGTACGGAACATGTGCACACTATAATTTTGGCATGGAGCATTATGAAAGAGGGTCTGATAATTAGACCTCTTTCAGTGACCGAATTGGCTGCATCATTTTCACATAAGAAAATCACAAAAAGATATGATGTTCTCACCCTAGAAGATAGCATTTTGTCACAAAGTGTTTTGTTAAGAAACAATATCATGAGATAACACCCACACCATGCCAGTGGAGACAGTAGCAGTAGTGGTACAGTCCAACCAAACAGAGGTTTCAAATGAATCTCACACATCAAATAATCTATAGAGCAAACATGCTTGTATACTTTAAGATGTACGCCTTCGTGAGGGACAAAAAACAATGAGGGTAAAATCAAACAAAGAAAACCATATTGAATGCGTTATTCTATTACTTTTTAGCTGCAAGTCATAAGTGCCGAAAATGTGTAAAAACTCTGTCGTGCAACGTATTATACGTTAGGATAAGACCAGAAAAATAAGTTGTGTGGAATAAGACATACACTATATGTGAGGCAGGAATGATATCAAGAGAGACACAGACATGAGAGATAACAGTTTAAAAACCTTTATTTAAAATACTGAGGGGTGGTGTAATGCCTAACTTGCCCAATCTCTAATTTGGGATTCCCCTCAACTGATGCTTCTAATGATAGTTGAGGTCCGTAAGTCGCAAAGCAAAAGTCTGTGTCAAACCTATGCTTACCCTCACTCTTGGAACAAATGTTAATTAATTTAGCATTATATAGTGCTACGAACCCTCAGATATCTGAGCGCTGCTTATTATTACCCACGGTGTGTGGTGCTCATTTATCGACCTTGGATGGATGAAAGGCTGAGTTTGGCCCTGCCGGGATTCGAACCTGCATCAGCAGCTTGGCACAGATCTCAAAGCGAGCGCTCTACTCGCTGTGCTATCGGACCGGCTACCCTGTTGTGCAGGGTTTCTCTAAAGGAAAAATAGTGTTCCAAAAAGAAGTGTAAAACCAGGCTAGATTCAGGTGGCCTTCTCGTCAGGATCAGCTTTGCCAATTCAAAAACAGTTCAACTAAAGTGTCCTTGGAATCTCCTAGGCAAGGGTCATGTATCTTCAAAACAAATCAGTTCACAAAAGTTCCCAAGTCAAAGTAATTCAACTTAAGTGTGCCTTAGACTCTTCAAGGTACTGTACTCTGTGTCAAACCAAACACGTTCACAAAGTTCCTAGTTTCTTTTGTGATTTCCCTTCCCCAAGCTTCTCAACGTTCCTGTCAGGCCTCTCAGGGTTCCCTTCCCCAAGCTTAGGCCTCTCTTGTTTCAAAACTTCAACTTAAAAATACCTCTTGGGCATCTCAGGGTTCCCTTCCCCATGCATAGGCCCCTCCGATTTCAGAAATGTATCTCACCGTCTCCGTTGGGCTTCTCAGGGATCCCTTCCGCAAACTTAGGCCCCTCTGGTTAAATATTCACCAGAAGGTTCACAAAACACAAAAGTTTAGCTTTCCAGGATTCACTTCCAAAACACAACTCTTTTTCCTGAGTTCAGTCTTTTATAACACTTTGGGGATTTTGCTCCCACTTCATCTCTGTGTATGTAGCTCCCACTTTTCACCTCCTCTCAGGTGGTGCTGTTTGATTCCTCCTTTCAACATGGGGTCTGTATCAGAGACTCGAGAAGGTATAGCTTTGCTTTCCCCAAGGCGCGACCATTCCGATACGTTGCTCCCTCATCTTCTTTCTTTCACTCTTTCCTCTAGTGACTGCTGTGCCTCTGGCTCACAGGATCTTCACTTTCCTCCTGTGTTTCTTGCACCTTCTTATTTCATGCTTTTTTCTATTTTCTTCCTATTCTCTCTCTCTCTCTCTCTTGTTGATTTCTGAGCCACAATTACTGTTGTCTTTATGTATCTCGTGCCACTAGCACAGTTTTATTTCTATCCGTTCCTTTCATGCCCCAAGCACTTTTTCAGTCATGTCCTCTCCTCTTGTGCCACTTGCATGCTTTACTTTTTCTATTTTCCTTTTGTTCGTTCTGTTTGCACACCTTTATTCCCTTGCAGCCTCCCGTTTAAGCTTCACAAGCATTCCAGGTTTCTTCAACAATCAGAAACTCATCAGGTAACAAAATGTGCTCGGGACGGCTCCATGTCTTTAATCCTGAGGTCAGAGTCTCACCACCTGCGCCTCAGACACCCCCGCGACCTGGACTCCTCCCAAGGGAATGAGCATCTGCCTGGCCACGGCTCCTTGGAGACCCTCACCAGGCTGAAACCTGCACAGCACACCAGGTCAGTGTCTCGGTGTCCTGCTCTCCTCCAGACTCTTCTTGAATCAGCTTTCTGGTCTCCAGCATTCACGGCTTGCTCAGCACGCATGGCTTGCGCTGCATCTCTGGCAAAAACTGGTTTAGGAACGAGAAGGGATCTCCTGCTGGACTCGGCCACGCAGCCTCCCTTCTGCTCTACTAGCTGTTGCTCTCTGCTCTACTGAGTGCTCCACCTTTTATGCAACTCAGCCCTGTCAAGGGATTCCAGGTCTAAATCCTTGGCCTCCCTTGCCAGAATCCAGGGGCCAATTAACGGGACATGGCTGACCCTTAGGTTTCCCTTTTTTTCAGCACTGGAGTGGTGTTCAATAGAGTACATGTGTGTATAATTGCTGTCAAGTGCCTGACTCTGCCTAACATTATTAACGAGACAGCCTGGTAGTTTGGTGTAGTAGACCTCTCTATTCATCTTCCTCCTCACAGTACTATAGCGACTTTTACCATAGGTAATCTGTCTTACTCGTGGATGCCTCTTCCTCATCTCCGCATGTTTTTTGAAAGGGGGTTGGGGGGAGGGGGGAAATCGGGCAGGACTGGTAATATCTCATAAAGGCTGAGGGAGGGTAGGGTGATGGATAATTGGAAAGGGGGGGGGAATACTGTGTCTTACCCTCAGGCCTCCTCTTCCACCTCCCCAAGGACCCCCGTCTCAGTTGATCCTCCTTTGCCTATCCGCCCCCAGGGTCGGGATTCAAAAGTCATGGCCCTTCCCATGTCACCTGAGCAAAGGATCCAAAGGGAGAAAATGTGAGGACACCCTCAGATTTCTCACATATATTAGACAGAAAGGATAGATATGCATCCCAGGCACAGTGAGTGTGAGTTCAACTTGTAAAGTTCATCACCTCTGGCTAAACATTTGTGCTTTATGACATGACCCACTAAAGTTCAACCCACACATTCATTCAAACCAGTCTCATCCTAATCTGCAAGGCGGAATCCTTATCATGCAAGACATCCCTGCAACCAGGCCTCTGTAATTATTATGATACAAAGGAACGAGGGTTAAGTGAAGAAAAGAGTCCCTAAACAGTTGTTGCAAACACTATCCACAAGAGTCAAAATCCGTCATTCCCAGGTTAAGTAAATCCTCTGCAACAACACAACATATTTTTCTGGGCATATATAAAGCATATATGAACATGTGTCCAGGGTCTGAACTGTTTAACTGGCAGATCACGATTATCAGTGGTATTTTAGCTGTTGACCACGGTTTGTACATTATATACTTTGGTTTTACACTGGTCAATGAGCTTCTGCATAGTTAAGAAAATTAAGCTCATTGCAGTTAACTAGAACAGAATTGCTAAATTGTAGTTGACACATGGTACAATAAAATATACCCCATCCCATTCAAGGGAATGGAAAAGATAAGGGGCTCGCCTGAGCACTACATATTCATGAAAGAGTCAAATTGTCAGCAAGATACAATAGAAAACGTCCTTTTCACCTACATCAGTAGTACAGAGAAGGGAACAGGCAAACATGTGAGTTAAAGGTGTTAATTCAGCGCCAGACAGGGGGGACGCACCTACCAACTGCGAGAGTAAAGAAGGTGGATGTTGGGGGCAGCTACACAGGAAATGACGCAGGTATTCTAAGCCACAGATGGCCCGTACAAAGGGCTTCACCGGGAAGGGTAGGATGTAATGATGCACTGGGTATAGACACAGTCCAAAATACTGTCCTATGATTAGCTAAAGAAAGGGAAGCATACAAATAGCAACATCATAAACACACATAGTGTGAAATCCCTAGGGGCAGGCTGGGACCTGGGAAACCACAATCTGAAACATGTGTCCAAAACGACAGGTATCTGCAAAGGGAGTGGGGCTTAAGCTACTCATCACGTGAAAAAACATCATGACTAGAACAAGGCGATGTAGTCACAGGTCGGTCAGCCAAACTAGCCGCCCTACACGGCAGCAAGGAGGGTGACTCTGTACCAGTCACATGACCACAGATGCCCATCGGCAGGCGGCTGTGGGAGAGGAATGCTGCACGGAGTGCCGTTCCTGGGAGAACTAATCAGACGGTAAGTTCATGAGCTCTGGGGAGGTGCCCAGCCTCCAAAGTATCTATCACAGGGTTTGTGAAGGTCATTATCTAACAGGTATCGTGTGACTGTCCCCTTTCCCACCAGCTGCAGGGTGACTCGTGTTTCGTTCTCAATGGTTCTGACCAATGACAGTGTATTAAAGTTCTGGCGGTCAGTACAAATGTTACTTCAGTAAAAACAAGTTGTTCCGGGTTGGGGGTGTGAATAAATGTGGTACCAGATGGAGAGGCATTGTAATGGGAAATTGTTAAACTGTTTGCTTCAAATTACGCTTCACTAATCAACGTATACTTCGACCAGAGCCTATCCACTGTTCTGGTTTATTTGTGCTCACCCAACTGTAATGAACAGTGTTGCTTCTTGCCCAGTGTTTGCTCTACTTTTTGAGCATGTGGTTTTTATTATGCTCTAATTGGTGGACACGAATGAGCCGATGTCGGGCAATACTCGGAGCATCACATATAGTTTTCGTGCAGTGAAAAAGTCCACTGCTTGGCAATGAAGTCTGGCAGTTCGGTGGATATAAGAGCTGTGGACCGCCCCCACCTACACTTCAGAATGGTGGTCCAGGAGAAGATCTACGGTGGCAAGTCCACTGGGTCATCACGCTGCAGGCCACTGCATAGACTGGGCCAGTCAGATGAGTACTACAAGTCCAATAATCCCCTTGGGAGGAAGAAATAAGATACCACTACTACCCTCCGCGACTATGCTCACCGCCCAGGACGTCGACTAAAAGGATCATTCCTACCCTACCCTATGCCCCAGTAGAACTAGTGGTACAAGTAGGAGGGCCCCTTTAAAGGATCAAGGAATAGTGGTACCTTTGAGCCAGCAGCCCCTATGTACTTGGCCCCACTCGCAGAGATGCAGAAAACACTTAATTATGCAAAGAGAGTGACAAGAGCTAGACAGACGAAACTGAACTGGAAACGCATGCCCCACCTCGGAAATGGAAGCCATCATCAGGCAAGGGATGTAGCAGCTAATGCCTATGTCAGCAACCTAAATGCAAAATGGGATTTGGAACTCCAATGCTGCAAACATATTCCTAAGGCTGAGGTCCAGCACACACTGGAAACCCGGCATAGGTCCAGGCCCAGAGAACTACAACTCCCAAACACCTCATACAAAGTCTCCACCCTGAGTCCTCTGTCCACAAATAGAGGCTGGAGAGCAAGCCCAAGGCTCTATAAGAATCCAAGGCCTCAGTCAGTCAGCGTGGGAAGTTGGAGGAAAGGGGACAGTGGAAGGAGCAGGAAGAAGGGGTTTGGAGAGAGCTGGAGGAAGGTGTACAGGTAGAGCAGCTTAGATCTTCACCAATTACGCTGACGATACGCAGCTAATTTTTGGGTTAACTGGAAAACATGCAGTGGACAGTGCCAAGATTGAGAAAATATATAATATCATTGACAACTGGATGCAGAGGCACTGGATGTGCTTAAACAACACAAAGACGGAATTAATGATATTCGGATCCAATCAGGCCAGGTCCAAGTTGGAGCCCCAATATAAGACATTCTGTATCAAAGACGCTGTCATACCAGTGGTACCCAAGGTAAAAACCTTGGGTATGATGGTTGAAGCCTCATTAGGATCAGGAGCACAGGTTAGTTACCTATATAAAAACAACGTGTACTACCTGCGTCTCCTGAGAGCCATTAGACCATACATTAACGAGATCAATGCAACCTCAGTAGCCAGAGCTATCCTGTTATCACGCCTGGACTATGGAAATGCGCTGTTATTAGGAGCCTCAAAAAAGGAGTTAGCTAAATGCCAAGTTATGCAAAATGATGCAGTTTGCATCATTAAAAAGACAAAACAAAAGGGACCACATATCAGATAGCAGGAAGGAACTACATTGGCTTAGAATAGAGGACAGAGTCAAGTTTAAAGCACTGACGATTGTCCACAGATGCCTATTCGGAAAGGGGCCAGCCTATTTCAAGAAGCATTTCTCTTGGTATGTCCCCCGAAGAGGCTTAAGATCGGCAGATACTGGCCTCTTAAACATCCCAGTAGCCAAGCGGGCATTGGGAAGGAGCAAGTCCTTCCCCTTCAAGGCAACCAATACTGGAATGAGCTCCCTGCGCATCTAAGACAACAAGAAAACTATGCCAGTTTTAGAAAAGCATTGAAAACCAGACTTTTCCAATAATTGAGGGTAACCTTGGCTATTTTCACCCCAGCGTAGTCATTCCCCCAGCTAACTACTTGAGAAACACTAAATGTAAGTGGTCATCTTCGCGCTCCACCGCGCCCTGATGCCTGCGGACTTTTGGCGCGTAACAAGCATAGAGTAAAGTAAAGTAAAGAGCTGGAGGAAGGTTGAGGAAGGTAACAGGAGGGGAGGAGGGGACAGCCCTGCTGGGGATTTTTTAGAGTAAGGAGGTGGAGGTAAAAGCTTGTCTCATTGTTTGTTTCTACAAGTCGGGCCAGGAGAGACGGAAGCGGCTGTGTGAGGAAGCGTGTCTCACAGTGCGGCTTGACTCAGTCAGCTACATTACGTTGGAAATTCCTAAGCCATTTCCTCTAATTGCCTGAGAGGAAGAGGGAGAGGAAGGCTAGAGGAGCTAGCAGCGGTTCGGCTGCCTTAGAGCCATGGAACTTCGGAGGTCTGAAGTTTGAAGCCCAAGGTCGCTGGAGGTTGAAGCGAGTTGCAAAGTTGCCGGAGCACTCGCACACAGGTACCTGCCTCTTACAGACATAAAACTCAGTTTGAGCCCGCGCTTGCGGCACTCATAGTGCACCCACTGCACAAAGTACAAATTGTGTACACAGTACAGCATAGGTGTCAGGAAAGCCCCTGCAGTGCAAGTGGGAGCCCAAGCGGGAGTAGTATTAGAAGTATTAGAAGCAATCCAAGAACTGACACAGCGACACAGTGAGGCAGCAGACTGTGGCATTGGAGGAGAGGAGGAGAAGGGGGAAATTCTAATGAGCCGTAAATCGCTGTAAGTTGTTGGGTCAATTTGTTGGGCCGTAGAGCTGGGGGGTTGGAAGCGTTGGTTACAGGAAACTATAGGCAGTAAATTTCAATAGCCACTAAACTCCAATTTCCCCAGTTACCTCCCTGCCCATACCCTATCCTGGCTACACTTGCGCCGGAAGGATCCGGACCATAGTTCCCGCAGCATTAGTCTTAGAGGCATAGACCTCTAAGCTTAAAGACAGTAATTGTCAAAGACAGAAACTGCTGCGTCTGCAAAACCTGCACACAGATGTTAATTCTGGTGGGTGAACTCAGAATTGGTGCTTACTAATCACACGCGGAGGCGTCTGTGGAGTCTGTGTCCTCGTGCCCATTGGGCTCGAAGGAACTGAAGATCTCTAAACCCATCTCCAGTAACGTCTTGGAAAGCTAGAAAAAAAAAAGAAGAGGAGGCGGTGTGATAAAGTGAACGTCGAACGAGATGAAGCTTCGCAGTACAACCTTTCAAAATGGCATTAGAACTCCAAAGTGGGATGGCTCATTTACGGACTCCTCAGTGGCTCTGGTACTGCAGGCTTCACAGGTCACTGAGAATAATTTGGCAGTTAACTCAAGCCAATTGAGACAAGTCCCAAGTACATATGCAAGCATTGCATCACACGCCTGTGGCAGGAGTTGCAATTGATCAGGGGCAGCAAGCCATATTGCATTCATGGAAGCGAGGCTTAGAGTACACAGTGACCACAAGGAAGATACAAAGAAAGACTGATGATCACTTTGGAAGAAAGAGGAGCAGAAGTGCAAACAAACGATCAAGATGCATCGCTTTCCACTCCGGCCCCCACATCAAAGCAAGGGGAAGGAGAAAAGGAAAAGACATAATTAAGATGTGCTACATGCTTGAGTGAACTATCAGTGGAAAGGGAGGCCTTGGGTGTTTTGGCCGAAGGGGGGGGGGGCTTTAACTACATCCAAGGGGACCCAATAGAAGAGGAGAGGAATATTGAAAATTTAGAAGTAGTAAGCTCCTTGCTGACTACCTCAAACCTGCATGCTGCTCCACAACCATATGAAGCAGCCATTATCACTGCTTAATTTTCGCCTTGAATTCCTTGGTTTCTGTCTTTCAATTGTTAAAGGCAGAAGTGCAGTTACAAGCAGGAGTGCTGCTTGAACTCACAAAAGAAACAGCGAATTGTGACTCATCCCATGTAGGGCTCAATAGTGTCATCAATTCTGTTCTGGTCCCCATTTTGAAGGACATACGGCTGGAGGTAGCCAAACAAGGGTTGGATCCCTCAGCAATCCAAACATACCTTGTAGTAAGAAGGAAAGAGAAAGACACCAATAATCTGCTTCTGCAAGATCTATTGACTCAACTGAAATCTATAACTCAATCAGTAGAGGGAGAAGGAGAGGGGGGAGGAGTCAAATGCACCATTCAATGACACCCCCATGTCCGAGTCAATCTTCGAGGAATTTAGACGAATGCCAATGTGGTAGAGAGGACCATAGAGGGAGACATAGTCCCCCAGCAGACTCCTCCAGAGGACCCCCTCCAGGATTCAGATGTAGTTACACAAAATGGGACAGAGACAGGTCAACGATATTCCAGAGGTAGAAGGAGGGTAAGGAAGAGAGAAGCAAGGAAGAGGAGGAGGAAAAAAGCTACCTTGTCACTCATGAAAGTGTTGAAAAAAAAGGAACAAAAAACATAAAACTAAAAAAAAAAAAAAAAATCAGAAACCAACTCTTTCTTCAAGTCGCCATCGAGATCCCTCTCAGTAGTTATTTCAGTGGGAAAAGATAGCCTCAACTCCACAAGTATCACCAGGAAGGAATCTAGCTAAAAAGTCTATAAAAGGGGGAAGCCGGAGACAAGAAGACAAAATCAAAAAGGCCAAGGGGTCGTGCCCCGTGGGCGAGTCTCAAGAAAGGATTGACATCACAAATGTAAGTGTGGGACTGCAAATGGATTGGCAAGAACCAGGATCTAATGATAATAACTTGCAACTTACTAAAAACATTCAGAAGGGGGTTAATAAGCCTCAGAGACACATGGGAAAGCTACATACTCCAATAAACTAGTGTGACCCAATAAGGACCAAATTGCCTTTAGCCCCGATCTCCCCGATGAATAAACTATCTATAATGACATCAGGGTTATCCACCACTGCAGTAGCAGTTAATGTACAGGGGGATAGTGTGAAAATAGCCCCAATTATTTTGAAACATCTGAACAAGGAGAAAAAAAAATACCTATTGCTGAGGAAGTGAGAACAGGGCAGGGCAAGCAGTCTGCGATTGATATGAAATCTAATGGATCCCGGAAGTCAGCGGAGGTCAGGGTGGATGTCCATCAGTCCACTGTAATCCAGCATATTTAGACGCAGGGGGCTGATTAAAATAAAAGTAAAGAAGAAGAAAACTCAACCTTCGCGATGCCGAAGATCTGGGTCTCTTCAACAAAAAAGAACAATAAATAAAAGTCCCTTTGTAGAAGCGTAATTTTATCGCACTTTAAAAGGGTGGCAAATCTCTACCTTTTCGGCTCACAGGACATTGAATCTTTGCGATTCCCTAACCTCCACAACCCCTATATGGTGGAGGTTGGCCTTGCACCGAGAAAGGGTCAAGATGCTATAATGAGGGCAGCATAGAACTGGAGGGTCAGGGTCTTTCAGTTTCCCCAATAGCTCCACCAGAAACCCCAAAGATGAACCATTCGGTCCTGAAGTGGTCAGCCAGGTCAAGTGGGGGTTCTGGGGAAGATTCAAGGACTGAAGCTTCCCCCAGAAGGCAAAAAGGACAACAGTGAAAGCTCACAAGAAAATGCCCTCTCTCTATTGCCGGAAATTTTAACACAAGTGTTACAGAAATTGGGTGTGGGCACGCAGTCTCTTTAGGCAGACAGTTGTGCCCGATATGCTGGATCACGCGGGGTCCCAACACTTTCACCTAAAAAAAAAAGAAAGAGCTTCTTTTTCGTGATACGGCTATCCTAATCTTTCAGGAAACATGGCTGGTTAATCCTATAGCTATAGAAGGATATACAGTTTATACTCAACCAGCGCTTCAAAAAGCCAAAGGCAGGCCATCAGGTGAACTGCTGATGGCTTTCACAAATACTATGAATGAAAATACCATGGTGATTTTTAATAATAAAATGGGTATCCCAGCATATACAGTAACGCTAAAATATGGAACGTTTTTGAGGTAATTCTTATTGTGTACTGGAACCACGCCTGCTCTAGACTCCAGGATTTTCTGGATACTCTTGCATATTGTTGGAAAAGATCAAACTTTCACATGGGGGAGTACATATAATAATTGCGGGGGATTTGAATACTCAGTGTGTTCGATTATCACAGGAGAGGGTAAATCAAAGAGCATGAAGAGTCTCGGACAAGGGCCGAAGTTGGGTGGATTTTTTGGCTGGCTGGGGGATTAACATGACAAATGGGGAAATAACGGGAGACATTCCGTCATCCTCTACTTGGCATAGAGGGCCGTCCGCCTCAACCCTAGATTACATCTTTATGTCAGCAGACCTTTTCAAAAGGAATGTATTCTTGAGTATTAAGGCGGATGAGGCAGTGGCCATTCCCGTTTAGAATTGACATTTTTTGATATAGCCATTAAACTACCAGACAAACAGGTCCAGGCCCTCATAAATAGGAAGGGTAGAATACGTCTACCTAAGTACAAACGGGATGGTGCAGTTCTCAACAGCAACTTATTGGATATCTCCGACACCATTCAGCAGGAAAATTGTCAGTCAGTGGTATTTGTAAAATTTGTTTCGTCAATATGTCCTCTGAGTTTAGGAGGAGGGGGGGAAGAAACAACTGCACCGTCACACATTTGACGAGGCAACAAGACAGAAAAAAACGTTGTTAAATCAGAGGTTCAGACAACTAAAGAGAACATATTGATCAGGAGAGAGTCTAGAATTCTTTTGCAGCAATATAAACCGTGGTCAGTGGGCAGAAGGATGCTGCGTTTACAACAGGATGGAGAACTAATGTTAAAATGAATCTGCAATAAAGATTCTAGAAACATCTGGTTGGTTATCCACCAACTAGAAAATAACTCACACGGTACTCAGTATAATTTGGTGCCAGGGAGCAGGTGGATAGATTACTGCTTATTTAACTTTGAAAACCTTGTGGAGATAAAATTTAGACCAGTTAAAGATGTTATTTGGCACCTCTCTTTTGACAAACAAGCACTGGTGGACTTGATTGCCAGTTCATCCACTTCGAAAGCAGCAGGGTCAAATGGACTGACTTATCAAGTCCTGAAGACCCAGCTCTATGGGCCAAATTGCTATTCTGGCTATATAGAGAGATCCATGGGAGACAAAAGTTTCCACCTTCGTGGAAAACTGCAATGATTATTTCGCTCTTCAAGTGGGGCGACCGGATGTTACCAGCCAACTATCGTCCTATCGCCCCCCCTTGACATCGAAAGTAAGTTGTTCATGAGGATTCTCTTGGGGGAATTGAGAAATGGGTGAAAACTTCAAAGATCAACAGGGTTTAGAAGAGGCCTATCTACTTCCCTGAATGGGTTGGCCTTGAACATTGCGAATGAAAGAAAACAGGTGCAAGGGAGAACAGTAACTTTATGGGGCTTGGGCGGATTTTTCAAAAGCCTTCAACCAAGTCAACAGAAATCAACTATGGACGAAGCTCAGAAGTTGGGGCATTCCAGAGGGTATTTGTCAATGCTAGTTGAGCTCCATAAAGTCACCTCCATCAGAGTGCGACTTGATGACGAAGGGCACCTCTCAGAATCCGTCAGGGTGGAAAGGGGCATTCGTCACGGCTGTCTGGGAGCGCCCCTTTTTTTAAACCTGTATTTGGCGGATTTGGGTGAATTGTTGGAACCATCAGCAATGACCAGCTCAGTGATCAATGGAGCTAAGTTCCACTGGCTATCCAATGCCAATGATGTTGTCTTGTTGGATAACACTGCAGTGGGGCTGCAGCACCTCATTAACATATTGGATGACTATGCAAAGGAGAATGGTCTCACCATAAATCCTATAAAATCAAAAATAGTTGTCTTTAGACACATAGAGAAAGGGGTGATCGGGCAGGTTATTCCAAGAGTGGAGGATCTGGTCTTGGAATAGTCACCTCCAGCTGCTGCAAAATGCAGCTGTTCGGGCGCTCTCTCGTCCTCCTTTTGGAGCTCACATTACCCCGCTCCTCGGGCAACTGCACTGGCTGCCCATCGAGAAGCGCATCCTCTTTAAGTCAATGTGCATTGTGCACTGTGCTTTCTGTAAGCAGGGCGCTGGATACATCCAATCTAAATGTCCCTGCTATGTACCGTCCAGTCCTTTGCGCTCCCAGTCTGCTCTTCTGATTTTCATTCCTCGAGTCAGACTCTCTCGTGTCGGCGGCCGGGCTTTCTCTGTCACTGCCACAACAACTTGGAACAGTCTCCCATTGCCTCTTTGAATGGTTGATAATCATCTGTCTTTTTGTTGTGCCATTAAGACCTATCTGTATTAGGCTCCTCTGTACTACTGCTGTCTCTGTATCACTTAGTGCCATGATACCTTTGGGTGTATGTGCAATTTAGAAATGTTTATAACATAACATAACATCTAGGATATAATGTTTATGCATCACCCTCTGCAGGTAATGTGGAGCAGGATGTACAGAGAAAGATTGCATAGTTAATACCTCAGATACAAAAGGTGTTAATAAAATATTGTAAATTCTCAATCCTTCCACTGATTAAGTACTATTCAGCAAAAGTCATCCCTGTGATAGTATATGGCTTGGAGGCCAAACCTTGCTTGTGGAACATAGACTGGCAAAAATTGGAAGGCCTTATTTGGAAGAGAGTTCTCAGTATTCCTTTGAGCCTCTCCATGTCTAGCCTTAGATTTGCACTGGCTCTGAGATCACTGAAAGCCCAGGAAGACTAGAAATTGATCTCTCTCTATTGCCTCATTACCACTGCCCAGGAATACATGATGTATGCAGACATTAAGGCTCATTTGGAAGGGCAAAAATCGTAAATGTTGTCAAACCTGGAAGAAAGAGTGAAGGGGGGAGGGGGGGATTGGCTAAAGCAGATACGGACACCGAGACTTTGATCCATAATACCATAAAGGCCAAAAAGGCCTTGGAAGTGAGGTATTGGATCGGAACAATCGATAAAATGCATTCAATAACTCCATCAAACCTTTTTCTGAAAGTTGACAAAAACAGGGTTTCATTGCGACATACCTAGTAAAGTTCCGTGACTGGAAGGTCAGGAAAAATGTTCTTAGAATACGATTGAATGTAGCCCATACTGGTGAGGTTCTTATCAAAAGGGGGCAAGGAGAGACGACCAACATCCTGTGTAATGTGTGTAAAACTTCAGTCAACCAATCCCTTAACACCTGCTGATGGAGTGCGAGGGTACTTGGCCCGTGAGGTCAGTTTTGTTTGCTAAGTTTGGAGTAGGAAAAGAGGTTCTCCTATCCGACATGTTTTGGGACAGATTGATCTCCGGGCATGACATAGCATTGACAACTGCAGTGGTACAGGTCTTGGAAAGAAATAACTTTGTGATCTAATGTCCTGTAATTAACTTGGGGTTGTTGAGGACATGTTCTTTCCTTAATCAGACGGGTCGAAAAAAAACATTAGAAACTGGAGACCGTGGGTTATCTTGTGGTATGTAGTCCTTAAAATCCAAGCGATTCAAACTTATATTTTGCTGCTTGCTCTTCTTTATTTAGGCCATCTTTCATCTCCTCTCTTTCTTCGTTTTGTATTTTCTCTCTTTATTGTCTTCTATGATATATTATGGAGATTTTTATTGTTATTTTGCTTTCTTGATTTTTATAGTTTCATTTAATCATGGTTGATTGTTAATTGTTTAATTGCTTGTCTTGTTGAATATGTTGATTTTTGTAAAAGGTTATGTAACCAATACAAATTTAAAAAAAGTATTGGTCAGATTGGAAATAAATTAGGGATACTGTAGAGTAAAGTAGTAAGGAGGTGATTGGCAGAAATATTGAGGAAGTCGAGGAGAGGAGTGACACAGACGGGGTTAGAGAAGATATCAAGGAGGTTGCAGAGCAGAGAGAGGAGGTTGAGGAAGACCTCCCAGAACTAGAAGAGAAGAGTGGGGAAGAGCAGGTAAGATGGGAACTTGAGGAGGAGGCTGAGAGCGCTGCTTATTCAGAGGATGGTATTGATGAAGAGCTAGGAGATGAAGCCAAATAGGTCTTGTATTGGAAGGAGCTAGAGTAAGAGAGGGGAAGGAGCACCTAAGGAGATAGGAGGGAAATAGAAGAACCCCAGACCTTTTCTAACAGAAGGGGAACATTATCAGATACACAAAAAAGATGGTGGGAGACACAAAAGAGATGGTGGGAGAGAGTGTGAGAGACCAGCACCAGGGAGATAAAGGATGCTGTTAAGGAAAACCCAGTATCTAGACCGCATAAGGAGGTGTTAGAGTGTAGGACTATCCCTAGAGTGGAATTCAACAGCATACATTTAATGTAGTTCACAGTTCTCTATTCTTTATGGGTTTTCTACTTCTACTTCTCCACTGTTTAACTACTCCACAGCAGGACTTTGGTACTTATCGGTATGCTTAACCAAGACTGCGAACAGCAGTCATCCATTCAAGAGAAAAGTGAGAGCAGGACATAACCATTGAGGCCGGGAGGTGCAGAAATAATCCGCTACTTTGAGTATCTATACTGGAAAAGCGAACACCACCCCTTTCTCTAAGATGCAATGTACATGGATGTTTTATCCTTGCTCTTTCATACCTACTCAAACTCTAGATGGCACTGCCAATGCAAACCAATTACAAAGGATTCTTCATCCTAGAGCATTTTCAAAGCTCTGCTGGTTTCACCATCTGACACACTTGCTTCAGTCCTGCACCCCTACTGTGGCATTAGGTATTGCCTGCCTTAGAGCAAGGAAATGTGAAGCAAATCTGAATCGAGTGTACAATAGTCAAGGAAAAAGCACAATCTTTAAGGTTTCAGATAAGGTTCACCAGAAGGACATCAGTCACTATCCTTTAAGGTTAGCTAAGAGACAGCCAAGGCCACAAAAATAGCATCTCTGAAACAAAAATGCATGTCTACTACTTCTAGCGCAGTTTTCGCTTTTATGCAACTGAACTGTAACTTACATGAGAGTATCTCACGCTAATTACCGGTTTGATTTTGACAATTGCGAATTTTGGGTGCATGCAAAGTAAAAACTAGAAAGAAATGTAATGTAATACATGTTTAACATAGAAGGTAGACCTTCAGCACATCAGTCTTCGCGTAAAAAGAACCCCCTTTCTAAAGCACTTGTAATGTGAGAAACTGGTCTATGGAAACGTGAAGCTGTCAGCATTTCGATAAAGTTCACAGCCTCTGAGGGGTGCACACTTTTATAGATGCCTGCAATTAATGCATCAATAATGCACTAAAAGATGTTCCTTGTCCATTGGAATTTTCACCTTAGGACAGACTGTTGGAAGTTCCCCTCCTTCTGCTTTCAAGATAACAAGAGGAGGGCAGCTTCAATTGGAGACACAAGCTACACAGAAAACGGGCTTTTTACAATGCCAACAGTTTGGGCTTTTGTGTAGGCATGGGAAAGGCACTTGCCTCACACAGCCGTAGTGGTATTAACTGGCCATTGATGGTAGCAGGTGCAAAATGGTGCGAGCACCTGGTCATCTAATAGCAGTGCCTGGCAAATGCCGAGTACTTATAGACAAGCCAAAACGGTTAGCTTTGCCAAAGCGTGTTTTAACAGGAATTAAGTGAAGGACACGCAGTGTGTTTATAAATAGAGTGGCTGAAGGCAGACCTAGTAAGATATTTTTCTTACACCAGTAGTTGGTTTACAACTCCAATTAAGTCATTAACTCTCAGACGACTGCTTTGAAAAAACAGTTCTGTTATTTCATCGCGGGGCATCCATTATGCTATTTTCTCTCTCTGTAGCTCCAATTACTTACATAGTAGGGCGATAACACAATTTTGTGTTCACTTTATTGCTTGACCATTTGAGGCATGAATTAGTGCCACCACCTGGGTTCAGCTCGTTTAGGTTGTTTCAATAGTCACTTCCTCCTTTACTTATACTAAAACTTGCCCTCTTTGAACATTATCTGGATATATGCATTAATGCCTGACATATGTATACTATAACCTATCTGTTAACTAGAGCGTGCTTTGCCCTTCAGGTTAAACCACGCACGATTACCACATTCTTTCGAACTTGATAACAGTACACCGTAGAGAATGACAGTAAGTGCCATAACTTTTTCTCGTTTGTGACAATCTTTTAAAGTGATTTACTCCTTGTTTGCCTCTGCTTCTCGATTCTGATGACAGGACCCCCTGTGTCCTTTTTTGTATATCCATAGGAATAAAGGTGACTGGATTACAGACTATTATACCACTTGTATTTGACATAGTGGATAATACGATTGGTGACGATTACTAATTAGGTCCCTGTCTTTTGTTCCGTACCCAGGTTTGGTCTAGACGCTTGAACTCTAGTATACAGGGAAGAGCCTATGGAACGTGTTACTTTGCATTTGTTCCTTTGGGGATGCATTTGAGCATTGTCACCTTCAATTGAAACACTTGTTGTTTGTTGCCCAAACTTAGATTTGGGGTTGTCTGTAAACCACTGAAAGTCGTGACCCTCTGGGTCCACGCTTGAGAAATATTATGCCCCTGAAGAAGTTCCTGTATTAATATTACTAGCTGTAGGAACGAAACATGTAGGGTTTATTTTAACACTAAAACCAAGTGTTAGGAGTTGGATCAATAACCACACGAGTTGTTAACAAAGCATTTTACAGTGAACACATCAACTTTAGATTAACTGTCCATTGGAGTACGCTGTGCATTGCTTGGTTTCTTTTGCTGTCTTGTCGACTGTGGTTTTTATCATCTATTGACCAGGATTCTGATTTTACAGAAACGAATATTACACCGAATGGTGTCTAACATTGTATTTTGCTTGACATGTGTGTGTTGTAAATAGGTGCTTACATTATTGTAACAATATTGCATTTTCGCACAATTGACACCCTGAGGTGTCAACTACTCCTTTTAGGTATCTGCACTTATCACTTTGGGATATTTTATACTGTGTTTAACGATGTCTTAATGAATTGTGTTTTATAATTATGTATTAAAAATATTTGTGATACTGTTGAGTTAGAGTGCTATTGTTTTAATTTTCCATGTATTTGTTTGTAACTGTTTTATAATGTCAAGTGTTTACAGGTGACCCATACCCCGTAGTCTAGCAAGTTTTCTCATCTAACCTTACGAGACAGGGAGTCTGTTTTATATTGACTCAGCTTGAAACCTGAATGTTTGCCCTCTTAGAAAGATATCTATAAATGAGTACTGCCCTATAAGACAATGACAATTTTCTGATATGGAGCTAAAATGCAAGTTTTTTAATTAATGTGCATAACCAGATAGCATTGCTGTGTGGCTCTGAACTAGAGCGGAGATTTGGGCTCACACAGCTTCTACATAAGCAAAGAAACAACAGATCTGTTACTTTCACAGTTTCAAAATGTCCCTGTCTGGTAGCACTTACCGTCTCAAGTTAAACAAGCCTAAAGCCCTAGAACAATAAACTTACACATGCTTACTAACAATGTGTGGGAAACAAAAAACAAAAAGCTCTCTAGATCCCTCCCGGTCCCTTATTAACTCCCTGCCAACCCTTCATCCCCACCAACCCCGAACCTTCCCTTCCCCTCCCCTCTCTCCACTCCCAGTCCAACGGCAAGATCATAGATAAACCCCTTGGGCACATGCTCAATGCTCCACAACCAGAGACAGTTTGCTTTTTCCAACTCCTTTCACACAAGACCTTACATTTCTGCAATGTCCATTACCTCCCCCTCAAACCCTCTCCTCTATGCTGCGAGGCAGTTTTCGCCTTTTCAACAAACCCTTTATCCGGACTCAGGTCTCCTTTCCCTGGCCTCTGCGCCCTGTAGAACTCCAGAAACAGGAGCCATTCCAAGTCGATGTGTGCATGGGACTCCTGAAGGGCCGCGTTGAGGCTTTCCATTTCGTACATTTCATAGGCCTTGTCCAGCCACTCCACCTTGGTGGGGAGTCCTTTTCCAGTACGTAGGCCCCTGCCTTTCTCAACCCAACAACAGCAATGGTGACAAGGTCCTGGCAATGCATCTATGACGTGCACCCAGCCTAGGAACTCTTTCCAGTAAAGTTGTGCTTTCAGGCAGCTCCACCATTGGTGCCAATAGTCGTTAACAACTGCACAGCCCCACCAACAAACAATGGGGACTAACCTCCGGCTACATTCGCACCAACCTCTGTGGAGTGAGATGCCAGCGGAACATCAGCCTACTATCGTGCAATTTATACTGCACTGCTATTGCGGAGGACCATTAGTAACAGGAGGAACAGCCCTGTATCGGGCAGGACATTATGGGCTGAGGATCAATATACACAAGGGGGGGCATCCTACCCTCCAAATTGTAATAGCAATTACTTCTTGCAAGAATTATTCAAACCTTTGTAAAGATAACAGTTGATCAAAAACCAAGTTTGTATCACTGAGAAAAATCCATTCATACACAAAGACTAGTTACATCCGCCTATTTTATTTGGCTGTAGATGTAAGTTGGAGTGTTTTTTAAAAAGAAGTTTTTTGGACGTTTTATAGTGGAAAGTTTTTATACACATGACAAACGATCAAATTGACACAAATGAAGTCATATGCACATTATGGGACCTACCAATGATTGAGCTCACTACTCTTTCACCAACAGCAATCAATCATGTGAAATTATTAAGAATTCACTAGGTACATTCTACAAAGTATATCTAAAGATTACATCAAATGTCTTAAGTACATCATTCCAAACATAATGAGCTGAAAACATGAGTTAAAGCTACATATACTTCATGCTAGTTCACATTAGAAACCTGGTGTACTCTGGAGTAAATACCACACATGTCAAAGAACAAGGGGAACGTCTTTAAGCACCGTCTACTTGACTAGGTGCAGAGTTCCAGGAGTCTAGTGTGTGTCCCCTCTAGGGGTAAGAAGGAGACCTCTAGGCAAGGTCTACCAAAGCCGGGCAATGGAGTCATGAATTTTCACTCCTGATGGCCAGGTAACAATCAGGGCTAGCCGCCCTAATCAGATACCACAGTCTGTTTACCCACATAAATGTCACACTTATGTTTAACCCTCTTTCTCCCCCGGGGTTCTTTCCATTAGGCTTCACTCGAATGCTTGAACCTGCAAGATAGAGGATGCCTTTCCCCTGACATGAATATTCTTCACTTCACATGTCCTCTTCTTCACCACTTTTGTGCCAAACACTCTACAGCTCTTTCAAAAGGTCAGTCCAAGAGATGCAAGGCTAGCTGCATTTTGCTCTTTTTAATCTAAATATTAGTTTTTTTAACCTTTGTATTTTATCCGCCTAATGCACTTCCTAGTTACACGCCTAACACCTTACACTTATATGTTCCTCCAGGGAGATTTACTAACACTTGGCCCTAGAAGAAGGCTCTCATCCAGCCAAATCGAAATGTCAGTGGTCACCGCTTCCCCCGCGGGGGTCCCCCTGAACATGGACCACATGAACTTCTAAACTAAAATCCAGACGTCAACCAGCTTTTTGGTCACCCCTTTTTGCCAGGCTTTGGTAGACCTTGCCTAGAGGTCTCCTTCTTACCCTTAGAGAGGACACACACTAGACTCCTGGAACTCTGCACCTAGTCAAGTAGAGAGTGCTTAAAGACTTTCCCCTTGTTCTTTGACATGTGTGGTACTTACTCCGGAGTATACCAGGTTTCTAATGTGAACTAGCATGAAGTATATGTAGCTTTAACTCATGTTTTCAGCTCATTATGTTTGGAATTATGTACTTAAGACATTTTGATGTAATGTTTAGATATACTTTGTAGAATATACCTAGTGAATTCTTAATAATTTCACACAATTGATTGCTGTTGGTGAAATAGTAGTGAGCTCAATCATTGGTAGGTACCGTAATGTGCATAGGACTTAATTTGTGTCCATTTGATCGTGTCATGTGTATAAATACTTTCCACTAAGAAACTTCCAAAAAAACTTTTTTTAAAAACACTCCAACTTACATCTACAGCCAAATAAAATAGGCGGATCTAACTAGTCTTTGTGTATGAATGGATTTTTATCCATGATACAAACTTGGTTTTTGATCAACTGTTATATTTACGAAGGTTTGAATAAATTCTTGCAAGAAATAATTGCTATTACAATTTGGAGGGTAGGACGCCCCCCTTGTGTATATTGCGGAGGACCAGACTGCTCTGTAAATGGGAGTCCAGACCTCAGTTTCCTCCTGCAGCCCCAGGTCAGCCTCCCATCTTTCTTGTGTATGCTGCGTGGCAAGATGCCCTCTGCTAAGCAATGATGCATATATCTGCAATATAAGTCCCCTTGATCCCCTGTGCGAGTCGAGAACCTGTTCTAGAGGTGTTAATAAGTGCTACAATTGTCCTTCCCACCACAGGTCCGTTAGCCCAGCCAGTGAGCTGAAAGTATATCAGCAGCTGCATGTTTCCCAATTTCAGGGCTTCTTCCAACTCCCCTTTTTTTAGCAGGACCCCTTTTTTCGACAATTGCCCTGCCCTTACGAAGCCTGCCTCATATAGTGATTGAAAATGGCTGGGGTCTACTAGTAGGTCTCTGATCGGCAGAGCCCATATGCAACTGAGTGTGGAGGGCCATGATGTGACCCCTATCGTATCCCTGGATTTCCACCATATGGCCCAGAACACTGTGAGCACAGGGTGATTGCATATCCTACGTGGTAATCTTTCCTGCAGGACTCATAGCCATTTCTCTAATGTCACTGGCGCAAAAAGACAATTTTCTAGTGCCACCCACTGCTTCTCCATGTTTTCCCTCAAGTGGTCCAGTATGAGCTTCAGTTGCACCGCCCTAAAGTATTCTTGCAGGTCAGGACAGCCCATGCCGCACATAGTTTTTGGAAGGATCATTGATTTTTATGCGATTCTAGGTCTTTGGTTCACCTACAAGAATGAAAGTTCTTTTTTCATCTCTAAATTGAACGCACTCGGGATAACGACTGGCAATGACTGAAACAGGAAGAACAATCTCAGCAAAATGTTCATTTTTATGGTGGTGAACCTGCCCATGAGAGGCTGAGCTTTGACCACCTTCCCATCTCTATTTTCCCCCATAGCGGCACATAGTTCGCTCTGTAGAGCTTGTTGAGCTGTCTGGTGGCCGGAACCCCCAAATATGACACTCTCTCTGTGTGTGGATGTGCCGTACCCTGCCATGAGTTAGCTGATGCGTGTGCTATTGTCCGTCAATGATAGTGCCCCAGTTTTATTTAAGTTTATGCGAAACCCCGAATATGTGCCATACTTGTGAATGGTCACTAGGAGGGTTGGGACTGCAGTTTCAGGGCGAGTGACATAAGTCAGTATGTCGTCAGCAAACAAGGCTAATTTGTATTCCCATCCATATCTCTTGAATCCATGCAGATCGCTGTTTCGGTGAATTGCCTGTGTGAGGGGTTCTATCACAAGAGCGTAGAGCAGAAGCGATAGTGGGCAGCCCTCGTGGGTTCACCTGCTTAGTTTAAACGCATCGGAAGCTATCCCATTAACTACTAACTGAGCTGTGGTGGTCCTGTACAGCGTTAGGGTGCCAGTTGTCTAGCTCTGCCCCAGCCAAGTTTGTTAAGGACTGCTTGTAGAAAGGGCCATTTCACTCTATCAGAAGCCTTTTCGGCATCTATCAATAGTAAGGTAGGATCTCTGTCCTCTGCGCTCGCGCTGGCAATTAGGTCTAGGGTTTTATGGATATTCTCTGAGCCTTGTCTACCTATCACATAACCACTTGGTCATTGTGAACTAACTTTGGAAAATGACTACTCAACCAGGCTGACAGGAAGCTTGCATATATCTTTGCATCAACGTTAATTAGTGATATAGGGTGGTACAAGCCGCACTTGGTTTTATTCCTCCCTTCCTTGGGCAGTACTATGATCCTAGCTTGGATGAATGATGTGGGGTCTGGTCTGATTGTAGTATATCGTTAAAAGGTTTTGAGAGAAAGATGGCTACGGCTAGCCCACATGTCTTGTAGAAGGCAGGTGTGGAACCATCCTGCCTGGGTGCTGAACTGTCTTTAAGTTTGAAAAACGGCCCTCTGCACTTCCTGGGTATTTATGGGAGTATTGAGAGTGTCACTCTCTTCTAGCATCAGCATTCATGGGATTAGCCACGTCAGGTAGTTCTCGACACCATGCGTGTCTTCGGGGCATTCAGCAGTATATAAGGCTGCATAAAGTTGAGCGAGGTGCTGGGTAATCTCCTGCGGGTTAATCAGGAGGTTTCCTGAAGCGGCTGCTATTCTTTGTACTGCCCCATCTGCTTTTTGCAGCGTGTAACCACGATGCCAGCAAGTATCCACTTTATCGCCCATTTCAAAGTAACGTTGCTTCAGGTAGCGCAGTTGAGTTAAGGCCTTCCTCCCCTTACATATTTCGCCTAGCTCTTTGTGCAGATGCCAGATCTCTGCTCTGGCCTCCCCTAGAGTGTGTGCCCTTATGGATAGTAATCTGCCATTTCCTTTTTTAGAGTGGTCTCCTGGAGCAACCTGGCTATTTTCTTGGCCACGCCTGCTGCAATGATCAACCCCCAGATGGTCACTTTAGCCGCCTTCCACACAACGTTGAGGGAGAGTTCACCCCTGTCATTTTTAAAATACTCCCCAATCTGCTCACAGAGCTTGTCTGTTAAGCCGTGCCATTGGGGCATTTGGAGGTGCTGACGGATGATTTCCAGAATAGTTCCTTTCCAACCGCAACGCAAGAACTAGCGGTCTAGTGGTAATCAGCGCTGCAAGACTGCGATTCCATGCATTACAACCCTCTGTCAACTGTGTTAGACACTTTATGCACTGAGTAGCCTACTCCACACTATCCTCCTTCGAATCTGTTTTTTCCTACATTCCTTTCTTCCCTGTTTTCTGCAGTGCCTTGCTTTGCTTCTCTCTGTGCTTCTGCTTGGATCACTGTTTAATCGCATCCCGGCTTCTTCTCTATGGAAGCTCTGTTTTTTCCTAGGAGCTGTTCTCCTGATCTCTTACCATCAGCTTCTCGTGGCTTTCCGGAAGCCGCGGATCAACAGCCGTGGATCAGCTGGGGGTACGATTGAAGGTGGAACCATGTTTTTTTGTGCCGAAAGGCTTTTGCCCCTCAAGGGCTGTCTCCTGGGAGTTCGCTCCGCTTGGGTTGTTCTCCAACCAAGTGCGGTGGCCTCAGACAGAGACAGGCCCCATCTCTGCTCCGGTAGACAAACCTTCCGGAATAAGAAAGAGGAGAAGAGGACGGACCGAACAACATTCAGGTGAGGATCCTGACCAGTACACATCACAATCTAAGATTGTCTTTTAAAAGGGGGGTCATTGAATAATGTGTCTTTACACATCAATCAACGGTTTATCTGGGTGCTAGGCCCCATATCTAACGTGAGGATGGACATGTCGTGATCCAACCATCCCACTATAACAAGCAATGTATCAATGATCTTGTATTCTTGCGCTGTGTAGTCAATGTGGGAGTAGGTCTGGTCTGGTTGTGAGTAAAAGTTATATTCTTTTGTGGTTGGGTGCCTGACCCACTATATGTCTAACAGGAACGCCGCACGCAGAAGGTCTGAAAGGCTGTCCCTGTTGGGGACTTGTGGTGGAAGTGTGCCCACCCTCTTTGAGCTCCAGTCATGCATGGGATCTACAATCAAGTTTAGGTCTACCTGCAGATTAGTACTCCCTCTCCCCATACCCCTAAGAACTCTAATACCGTTTTACAAAACAGGAGTTGATGCTGGTTGGGTGTGTAGATCGAGCAAAGGGTCACAGTCGTTTTCCCCACTGTCCCTTTTAACACCAAGTATCTCCCTCCTGGGTGCTTGTATGGGTGCGTCACGTGAGACCTACTGAAGCCTGGTATAATAGGCCTGCTTTTTTTTGTGGGGCCTGAGGCCCAGATGGCTCCCCCAATATGTTCCCCCTTATCGCATACTCCTCTCCTTTCTTGTATTTGGTTTCTTGCACAAAGAGGACATCTAGTCCTGATAACTAAGGAGCATTGCACGCTTTTTGAGTTCAGCCCCTTCTAGTTTAGCGTCCCAAAGCTCACTGTACCTTTAGCCTGCACTGATCTATGGGTGCTACCTCATTGCCTTTACTAAACTGTGGACATGGCCGTGTGGTGCTGTGGTGGAACATGCCTCGAACTGCATTGTTAAGGTTCTCATAACATTCCTTTCTTTTTTCCCAAGCTGGTCTAAACAATGCTTGCGCGCCGTGGGCCCTAGCTCCCCTCAAATTCCTCCATCCCCCAAATACTGTTCCCCCTCCCCCAATCCTTCCCCGCTCCCCCCCAACAGGAAAGATTGAACAAACCATTCCCTTTAACCGGAGACGCCCTATGTATCTAGGGTCACTTCTGGGTGTCTCCTTGCATGGTAACACATCAAACCTTTAAAACAACAACTGCAGCTGGAGAGGCAATTTCCTGTGTGGATTTCATTCCATCTCGTCCACTTTTCACATTCCCAGGCTCAAGCAACATAGTGTTCACGGTTGTCCATACTATTGTCTGGCAGCATGATGCGCCCATTGCAGCTTCCATAGTCCCGTTTCTTACCTCTTTCATGGGTTATGTCGCACTATTACAGTCTTCCGAGCAGCTCTGCGCCACCCAGCCAACTGTCATAGGGTGTTAAATCTTCGATACTTTTTGCATTCCACTGCTGGACCTCGTCTTGGCTGTGGACCTGAGTTTGCCCAATTCCGCACCCCTGTAGTCCACTCAGGTGCTGGCATACGTTGGACACTTCCTCTCCAATAGTGACTCTATAGTCTTCCCTGCGATGTTTGAAGTTCAGTGAGAATGGAAAACCCAACTATACCTGATGCTGCGCTCTTGCAGCCAACCTGTTAACTGTCTGCAGTTCAGCCTTTTTAACAGGGTTGTCACAGACAGTTCTTGATAGATGTGAATGCGCGGCCCTTCATGTTCTATCACTTCTCGCTCCCTTGCTTTTTCCACAATCTCCACTTTGTGCCTGTAGTGGTGAAATTTCGCCAATAGCAACCATGGCCCATTCGGGGGAGGGGGTCCCCTGCTCTCCGAATCCTGTCAAACTCTATTTCGGGTACAGGCTATTCAATAAAAACAGTGCTTATGAGAACTTTCACCTGCTGCTCCAATGACCGTGGCGTCTCCCCCCGGCGATTCCTTCAGGCCCATGATATGAATATTTGAGCGCCTCTCTATTTTCGAGGTCATCAATCTTGGCTGCTAAGTATGCTTCTCTTTGCTCAAGGTCAAGAAAACAACCCTCCATTTTCACCTCCGTTAACACTGTGGACTGTTGGTTTATCCTCTAACTCTTTCAGTTTGTCCTCTACTTTGTCGATCCTCGATTGTTATCGCCGCTGAGATGCTGCTCTTCTTTGATCAGATTTCTTCAAGGAAAAGGCGCACATATGCTTTAGTCAATGCTTCATGGTCTTTTCCTGGGATGCTTGGTGCGTTCGATTGTGGCGGGTCCCCCATTGTTTTTCTCTGCGACAAAGGACTCAAGGGTTGCTTTAGCGCTTGGGCCCAGCTTGGTTGTCCCTGCAGTGATGACAGGTGTTTGGAAAAGAGTCTCTGTTGCACCTTCTGGTCCTCCTTCTCTTTGGCTGCTGTGGAAGTCTATTTCAGTGGTGGGTACTACCCTGATATTTCAGCCCAGCAGTTTTTGCTAGGTTGCCCACGTACGCTGCACACATATACGTTTGCTACGGGGTGCGGGACAAGCTCACTGTCTTTGTACTCTGCAACCTTCCTCATAGTGCGTTTGGTCAAGGATGCTGTAGGGTCGTTCACCCCACACAGTATGGTTCAGCGCACGCTGCTGTGGCTCCTGCATGGCGGCCTGCATGTAGCTGGGGTGCCACAGGAGCCAGAGCCCAGCCTGCTGCTTGGCCATGCACCACTGAGCTTGCTGCTACATGAGGCTTCTTCTTGATATAGTGTGCAGCGCCCCCATGTCATTTATCTTGGTATTTTATGTGGATACAGCATTTAAGCTAGAGCATTCCTAGGAGGCCACTGTTCATTTCCCCCCTCATTTATTTTGTTTTGTTCTGCATTCCTTCTTTTTTTCCCCCAATGTCCTGAGGGAGCATTTGCGTCTTGCTTTGTTTTGCGCCCCAGATTCTCCTTTTGGGCCACTTTTCTGGGCTTCACCTGTGCATAACTTCATTCAGGGCTATGGGCTTTCAATGTGGGGTACACTTGTTGTCTGCATTGGCTGCTGCAGTGCAGAGTCTCTCCGGCACTGTATGTTACTGTAGTTCCCTTGGTCAGCAGCAGGGAGCAGTCCCTGGTGGTCCAGTGCACTGCAGTGTGATCGCGCCTGGGGCAGGCCTCTCTGCCATGCATTGTGCAGTGCCCAGGAATGTGTGGTTTTATCTCGGCTTCTCAGCTTACCTTTTAGCGTTCAATGCAGCACCTTGCTGCGGGAGGCAGACATCAGGATCATATGGAGCTTTGCAAGGCGGGCCGCTCACTCACTGCGGTCCGCCGCAATGTCTGCCAGCCACAGCCCTCTATTCACCACGTGGTGTGCATTATCCACCCGTGCCACCGCTGTGCCCTCTCGCCGGCCTGCTGTTGGCCACATGCCAGGTTGTCGGAGCTGCTAAACAATGCGCGCCGGCAGGTGCTGGCTGCCAAACTTCCCCCTTATCTGCTCACTAATGTTTCAGGTTGCCTTTGGCATCGCCCCGTCCGCTGCTGATCTTCTCGAACGGTCACCTCTCGCTCAAGGGATGCTCGCAATCAGGCAGCCATTTCGCCCGCGCCCCCTGGTGATCTGCCCTGCAGCTGAGATTTAAGAGGGCACTAGTATACTGCACTCTGGCATGTTTTTAGTTGAAATGGCCTATTTTACTCTTATATAACGGAAGGCCTTGAATAGGTTTTCAGACCCAAGTGTTGACATTGTCTGGAAAAGCAATCAGTGCACACTACCCATAGCTATGAGCAACTTCTAACTGAAATGAAAGGTTTGTGTTCTGGCTGCAAAGGGGCCCTTAAGATGATTGAAAAGTGGAAACACAGAGACAAAGTTCACCACAAACAACCAGTGCTGTCATACTGAAGAAAGCCAATAACTGTATTAATCCCTCATGATCAAAATGGGAACATCACTAATATGTTCTTGTTAAAAATATATTTATGAAAGTGGCAGACGACTTGGACAAGCTTTTTGATTTGTTGCTAAAATTGCTCAGGCGTGAACGGGCATTTTTGAAATCAGGACACAAGGGATGAGTTCAACTGTGTGGAACTACCATACCTGAAAACTATCTTCAGTTATTCTTTGAAAAATAATGCTACAAAAGGGGCAAGCACTAAATACACTCCTTGCCTCAAGAGCCTGAAGCCTCTTCCTTTTAAAGCTTATTCTTAAAATCAAATGTACAGAACAGACCTGTGTATTGTAGAGTAGTAACCAGCCCCTTGTCTTCATTCAAAGCTGCTAGAACAATCATACCTGTGTGCAACTCTGCCGCATGCCACTAGCTTTAATAACGTTGAACTGAAGTCCAAAACACCGAGTATGAGATGGGGTACCCGCTTTGTAGAAAAGGTGCAGATGAACTCTTTAGTCTCTAATGCTAGTTTTGCCACATCTTGGCGGCAAACACAGGGTTCCTGAGGAATAAAAACGTGTGTTTGCAATTAGTAGGATCTGGTGAGAATTTGAATGCACACATTGACCATGTTTGAGTACTGTACTAGGTTGGGTTTCCCAGTTTTCACTCTCAAATAAACAGGGTAGATGTGCATTGCCAGGCATATGAAGACGCCTTTCCATATTCAGGTGGTAGAACCGTTTATGCCTACTAAATAACATGGTGGCCATCTTTATGTATTCTACCCACTTCTGAACCTTTTCCTTAGTGGGTCTACCACGCCTTTGTGCTGTCCTCTTCATGCCTCAATAACAATCGTGTATCCTCTTTTTGGCCTGGACTCCCATCACCTTTTCGATGCTTTGCCAATGGCATACATATCCTCCCTTCCTTACTTGTTCCCAGGATGTTTTCAGCCTGTCCAGGTGATGGTCTACCTCATTCCTCCCTTCTGGTGATTCTACTCTCACCTCCGCTGAATATATCAGCTCCTACTCCTCTTGTTCGCACTCACCTTCCATCTCTATACTTTCTCCAGTCATCTCCGGGCCTATCACCTGTTCCTCCTGCTTTCTCAGGAACCCTTCCTCTGGGTGTCTTCCTGCCTCCTTCTCAGGATTCCTTGCAAACTCCTCCTGGATGGTTAAAACCTCTGCTCTAGATATCTCAACACGTTTGGATATTCTTCCACCACTTCCTGACACGAGTGCCTTCACGCCTCATCCTCTAAACGTGTCTCCTCTTCCTATTCTATCACCAGTTCCTCCTGGTCTTTCTCTGCCCTTATCCATCCTTCTTGTTTTGTTCTGTTGCTTTCCACTTTATCCTCTCTTTCCAAGCCACCCTACCTTCTCTCCTCCAAGCTAACCCCTACTCATTTTACTTAACTTTCTCTCCCCTATCCTCTTCCAAATCAGTGGTTCCTCCTTTTCCCCCGCTTTCCTTTGCCACTCCTTACTTCCTCTGGGCAACTCTGTTTGCTCCAGACACCCACACCCGTCTGTAAAACGTGGCTTCTCTTAAAATGGGCCTGGCCCTCTCCTGTGACCTCCACTCTGTAATATCAGGTGCGCTACAATAGTTTGACTCACTTGACTGGTGATTTTGAATTTGCAGGTGGCATTCAACCTGCGCAGTAGGCTCTTTAACTCCAAAAGGTTAAATGCATGATTGACATTCTCTTTTCCTCTGGGACTCTGGTTCTGTGACCCATGCTCCAAAGTATAGCTTTTCTTTCAGAATTCAGTCACCTTTCTTTGTGCTTCTTAAAGGGGCATTGTAATTGTGGTCATAATGCGACAGGTCCCCGCCATGCTTTTGGGAGAGGGTGCGGTGAACATGGGGATCCTCCTAATATTGTGGCTGGACTCAGCATGATGTATTGTGTGGTGCCACCCAGTCCCCATGGTCACCTAATCCCTAACCCTTAGAGCATTGCAGAAACTTGTCACACTATCCACCTGAAGCATTTTATACCAACTGGCATCAATTGTTAAGGATCTTTTTCACTGCCATCTGGGGAGGGACGTGAAACCATCTTGCCTAAAGCAAAGCAGCGTTCGAACCAAGACGAAAGAGCAGACCTCTCTACAGTAGTAGATACGGCAGGACAGTTAAGGAAGGGGAGAAGATTGGGAGTGAAGTACACCTAATCCCCACAGTTACCCCAAAGAATACACTACACTGATCTTAATTAAGATTGGATAAGCAGCAGCTAAAAACATCTCCTGGGTATCCAGCATTCACCAATGAACCAGGAGCTACCACTGGGGAACAAGCAGCTAGTACATAGCGTTCTGCAAATCGAGCTTCCACATAAGATGCAAACATATCATTTTGTCCATTATTTATGACCATATATGCTTTAAATGTCATATAGATGTGTCCTAAGGTTTATTAACAAACTGTCCTACGTCGCATATGTGTGGTTTCTCAGCATTAGTTAGCCGCGGGGGCCAAACGTAGCTCCTGGTAGCCGTTGGCATCCAGCTAACAAGGCTCTTCTGAGCTACAAGCTGAAGCCAAGTAGTGCCCAATTCCCCTCAATTTTGAGCCCTGCACTGGTAAACTGAAAATATACATTACTATAAAGTCAGGGTGCAAAATGTGCACTTGCCACGAGCCACTGGCTAGTGATCTTTGACTCTTGGCCAGTAAGAAATGGTGGGCTGTGTGTGTGCATAGCATTGAGGTGGCGTGTCACTTTTTATGGCTGGCTCAGCTTGAAGCCTGAATTTTGCCCTGTAATAAGTCACACATAGAATCAGTTAGGTAAAGTATGTGTGTGTGTGCATGTATTAAAGAGTAATGGTGGGATAAGACCCAACCCACTCCTAAACTACATGTGTTGTCCACTACCTGGTGGTAGGCCCCTCACAGGGCCAATGGAAGGGAAGAAAAAGGAACCCTAGACACAGTGGGAAAATGCATTTGCAAAGTCACATTAATGATCCAAAATGCCAAAACAGAAACCCAGACACAATAATTCCCAAACCTCTAGTACACAGTAACCTAAATGATAGAAATATACAAAATACACTATAAATAGCACCCATAGCAAGAAAAGAGGGTTAATACTTTAGAACACAAGCCTTACAACCACCAAAGGTCAGATGGTACCAGACTCATGAGATCACAATACACTCCTAGAAAGACAAGGATACAAACGTAGCCACACGGGCAACATTTAGCAAGATAGTTTCATAGACCGGAGGGTCATATAATACTTTAAAATTCATTACAAAAATAGTGGTACATTCTAAAATTCTAGTCTTTGGCCTAAAGCTCCCTGGACCCAAAGCCCAAAGTAGACTCAGGAGAAATGCCCAATTGCAGGTAAGTACCTTCAAAGTCACTTTTAAAGACTTGCAGGTTAGTTCAAAGGTTCCCCATAGGAATCAACAGGACAAAGCCTAGTTGCAGGTTAGTTCAAATGTTTCCCACAGCAATCGACAGCACAAAGTCTGTAGGAACAGCCGTGGAATAACCCACCAACCCAGCGTCCAGAGGTTGGAACTCAAGGTGGCAGTTACCAAATAATTGGCTCAGTCGGGAAAGGCAAAACAATTTGTTGGGTAAAGAATCTTCTTGTGCATGGTGGTGTATAGGATCCGGTTTCACATGGACGTCAACACTGGAATGATGATGACCCAGATGGCCCAAATGCAGAATAGTCTGCCTCCTTTAGAGTGGTACACACCGCCCAGGAGAGGGCACAATGACAAAGATGGCTCCAGGAAGACGGTGGAACCCGATTAAGCAGATTCTGCTGGCTTGAAGGGAAGCAGGCAGAAAATGGTTCCTCAATGAAGACAATGGGGGGTGACTTGAGATGGCCCAGGTGAACGGAAGAGGTGGCATTGTGGCATCCCACAACCCTTCTGGACGACAGTAGCTTCCTAAGGTGCATGACCTAGATGGTATTTCTGGAAGACTAAAGTAAAACAGCACAGAAACAGTCTCAGTAGGGGAATCCCAGCCCGTCCAGTGTGGAGGACTAGTGAGAGGACAAGGATAGCCCAGGAATAATGTCCAGCAGCCAAAAATGAAAACCGGAGCAGAGGGAAGGATACAAGACACAGCCAATATGGCCAGATATGGACCTAAAATTACAGCGTCTTTGTGGCTTAATCGTCCAGATAAGCAAACCTGCAGAATATCAGCAGAAAACCAGCAGAATGGAGGCAGGGTTTGCGTTTCCCATAGATACCCAAACACACATGGGCTGGCACAGGCCATCCCTCCAATCACACACAGGGGACCACAAATATGTTGCCGGCCAGCTAAGAAGGATGACAGTAAAATCTGCCAATTCCCGATCCACCCACAGAGTATGTGTATTGTCCTGTCAAAGGCTAAGGACTGGTATAAACAGTATGCAGTGTTTATATATATTGGTCTTCTCAATACACGCTCCCTAACCAAACACGCTATCAACATCAAAGACATGATATCCTCCAATAATTTTGATATACTCTGTATAACAGAATCCTGGCTCAAAGATCCAGTGGGGCCCACATGTGAGCAGGCCATTCCAGCAGATTACACTATTTACTACGACAACAGAGTACAGGGAAGGGGAGATGGGGTAGCAATTATTGCCAAGAACAGCCTTAAACTTTTCAAGGTATCTGTAGGATTCAGCGGGTGCGAAGCCCTACACCTCAAATTGCTTTTTTCATCCAACAATTGCCTTAACTTGATAGCTATCTATAGACCACCGTCATTGGTCTCAGACTTCTCACTGGAACTTTGCTCTCACTTAAACACTTTGAGATCCGTCAACGTGTCTACGGTCGTTATGGACCTTTTGGCGAGGCAATAAGAGGGACAAAGGGGCTATAGCGCTGGAAAAAGCTCTGAATAACCTTGACTTCATAGTCCTTAATAAAGATCCCACTACCCCTCAGGGAAACCAGTTAGACTGGCTGTGTGGTCACAGCATTTCATTACAAAACTGTAGCACCACTCCCTGCATTTGGAGTGACCATCATTTGACATCGACTAACCTAAAACTGCCCTGTTATGCACATAAGCATAACCCTCACATTAAGGTAGCAATCAGAAACTTTAAAAATTTAAATGAACTTCAGCTCAAGCCCTGCTTGGACAAAATTATGTGCTCCTTTCAGGACCACGACTCATGTGTCGAATTGCTAGACAAATATAATAAACACTTACTTGAGTTAGTAGAATCCGTGGCACCGCTTACCACAAAGCTAACTAGGAGAAATAGTAACAAACAAAAATAGTATACACCAGAGCTTCTTTCATTGAAGAAGGAAAAACGGGCTTTGGAAAGAAAATGGATCACAGATAAATCGGCAGATAGTAAAGCGAGCTGGAAAAGGAAGGATATGGAATATAAAGAGAAAGTCAGCTAAGGCTAACTTCTTCAATGCGGAAATCGAGCTTGCTGACAACAATACAAGCAAACTCTTCATCTTGAAGAGTATATGTTAAGACGGATTTCTGAACTCTGTCCTGGTGGCGCAGAAGTTCAGAAGGCCAACCTAATTACTTGGAACAGGGTAACCTCTGGACGAGCCAGACCAATCAAGGTAGCAATCGTGACGGTCAAGACTAGGTCTCAAGAGGGGTGAGGGTGACTGAAAGCCCGCAATGAGCACACAAAGCAAGATCACTTACAAACTACTCCAAACAGTTGTTATATTAAAAATATATACACATTTATTTCAAGGCCTTTAAAACAATGACCGTAGCGAGAAAATCACAATATAACGATAGTAAACCAACACATACCATATCAACACAATATATAAACAAATACTACAGTCTCAAGCGTTAGATGCACGAAATGGGTAGTCCACCTAAAAGGGAAGGAAGACAGGCGGTGCGAGATAACGCTTAGACCCAGTTCGCCTTCAGAGGCAACTAACTAGATAGAAGTCCGAGCCCTGCGAAGAGTGGAGCCTTGTGCTCAAAAGTACCTGCACACGCTGGTGCCAACGGGCAAAAGGAGAAGCTCTTCGAGGGAAATCAGGCAGTTCAGTTTAGTGCACAAAAGAAGAAGAACAAGTTCCGCGACTCAAGCGCAGCCTCCACAGTGGGCAGAAGCAGAGCGCGAGTACGGAAAAGGGTGCTGTTTGACACAGCGGGGAAAAGCAATGGGCTCCTGCAGGAGGGCGACCAGATCCTAGCTATGCTACTCACCGGTCCCCGATGCAAGCAGACCCAGGCTTCTCCGCGTCCGTTTCAGTAGCTGGCAGGTTCAGAAGAGCAGGGAACGCCTCGTCGTCGTGTTGATTAAAAAGACGTCCCAATCGAAGAAACCCGCACAGTTCGTTACCACAGCAGGGCAACGGAGCGGCCGTGTGTATCTGAGCCCAATGTACACTACTCACTTCAGACCTGGGAACGTCAAGTGTACGAAGCGTGTGAGAGTGACAAGGACTCGAAATACTACACAACCTGGCGGCGGTTACAGAGCAAGACTCCCGTGTAAGCTGGTCAGTCAGCTGGATGGCCCAGAGACGCTTCCGAAGGCTTACTGGCAGGAGATGGTGAAGATGCCGAGAATAGCTGCTCCCGCTTTTCCAAGGGTCGAAGTACCAGTACAGGCCTTCTAGTTCGATCAAAGGTGAAAAGGGTTTCACAAGGCGACAGCAGTGCAGACGAGAAGTCCTTCAGCGGGTCACCAGCGATTCCTCGGTCCAGCCTCTTGGTTGCAGGATACTTGGCTCCTGTATTCCTTCGTTCGTGAGAACTCAGGAGATCGACATGATAGTGGTGTTTCCAGCCCCCTCTTATCCACAGTTCCCTTCGCGCCAAAACGGAGGGGACCCAATGGGAGATCCGCTCATCAACACTCACACCATTCGTGGACCAATCACGGACCACGGTGGTCCCAGGCATTCACACCACCCTAGACTCTCTGGCACCCAGGATGTGTATTGGGACCAGACATCCCAGCCCACATCCTGGAGGCACACACAAGACATGTAGAAGCCCGCGAAAGCATCCGTGTTTCGCGGAAAAGTACATGCCCAAATAAGGAAGGCCCCAGGTCGGATCGACCTGGCGAAGGTGAAGGGAGCAAGACGATCAGCGGACAGGACAAAGGAGCCTCGTGGTCTGGCCATTTTGGGAGCCAGGCCACCATTTTGGGTTAAGCGCGAGAAACGCGCTTAGAACGCAAAAAGGAGCTCAAAACACAAGAAACGATCGCTGCCACCATTCCCGTCCCTGAATCACTTGCACCGATCAGATACAATCCTAAACGGGTATCTAGGGCCTGTAGAAGGCTAGAGACCCAAGAGAGCTGTAACTTAGCTTACAGTGCCCTCTTGTGTCATGTTGCACGAAAGCCGCAACATGATAAAAGAAACTACGGGAAACAGCGTTCCCCGGTACTGACTGTCTTAAGGGCATGTCAGTTTCCCCGTAAGAAAGGAGCGAAAGCCCAGAGGAGTGCGGCAGAAGGCTGCACTTCTCTGGCAAAGTCAAGAACAAGGTGAAAAACAACAGCAAAAAGTTTAGGGGTTGCCACATCGAAGGAAAATTACCTACAATTACGAAATCTTTCGTAACAGTATAGAAAACCCTGCATCTCTTACCCCACCATTCACGCCATCTGAGGAGGACTGTAATACGGTGCTTAATGCATTTCAAGCCAAAACGGAAAAGGCGAGACAAAACATTATTAAGGCCAGAACTACTTCTAATCAGGAGACCTGCCCCATTGAAGTGAAGGTATCTGCCAGAGAACAACTCTTTAAATTCGACCCCATCTCAGAGGCAGATATGCTAGAGGTGCTGAATAGCATGAAACCTACCACTTGCGCAGAAAATATCCTGCCTCCTGGTATCATTCTCCAACACAAGGATATATTTGCTCCCATCCTCCAGAGAATAGTGAATGCTTTGTTTCAAGAGGGCATGGTGCCTAAAGATCTGAAGAAAGTCACCATCACCCCACTTGTAAAAAAAGCGGGACTAGATCCCAAAGATCCTGCAAATCTTCGTCCCATAACCAAATCGAACTTTATTCTGAAACTGTTAGATAAGGTAGCTACACAGCAACTCCAATACTTTGTAGAGAACCAGGAGATTCTGCACCAGCAACAATCTGGCTTCAGAGCATCCCACAGCACTGAAACAGCCATGCTGACTTTGTTGGACGATAACAAATTGGGGATGCTGATGCTCCTAGACCTTAGTGCCGCATTTGATTTGGTGGATCACCACCTTCTCATCAAGGTGCTTAGAGAGAATGTTGGTTGCTCGGAGGGAACTATTGATTGGCTCCTGTCCTTTCTTTCCAACCGTCAAGCGAGAGTACACTGGGGTAGCAGTTTCTCCGACCCATGTGACATCCTATTCGGAGTTCCTCAAGTGGTCAGCTTATCTCCAATGCTGTTCAACATATATATGCGCACTTTGTGTAGCCTACTGGTGAAAGCCGGAGTGTCGTTTACAAATTACGCAGACAACACTCAACTCATATTGGAGTTGGGGGGCAGGAATCATGCCACAGACAGCGAAGTGATCACTAGGGTTTACAAGATAATAGACGACTTGATGCAGGCAAACTGGATGTGCCTGAACGATTCAAAAACCAAACTGATGCTGTTTGGCTCCAGTCGTTAGCTGGAAAAACTGGGGGCAGAGTACAACTCATTCCAAGTTAAGAACGCCACTATTCAGGTGGTCCCTAAGGTGAAGGCTCTGTGTATGATGGTCGATTCTGTGGTAGAATCTCACGCCCAGACCAGTTTCCTCCAAAAAAACACAGCGTACTATCTCAGGTTTATGAAAGCCATTAAGCCATTGCTTAATGAGGGAAACAGGGCAACGATAGCCAGAGCCATTATCCTCTCACGGCTCGACTACGGGAATGCCCTGCTGTTGAGGGCCTCATCCAAGGATCTATCCAGTTGTCAGGTGATCCAGAACAACGTGGTCAGGTTAGTGAAAAATCTGAAGAGGAAAGACCATGTTACTGAAGAGAGGCTTGCTCTGCACTGGCTTAGAGTAGAAGAATGCATAAAGTTCAAGGCTCTCTGCCTGGTACACAAGTGCCTTTTTGGCACAGCGCCTGCCTACTTGAAAACGTGTGTAGTGCCCAACAATCCCAGTAGAAATCTACGCTCGGGGGGAAAATGCCTCTTGATCGTGCCCAAGTTCAAGCTAAAAACCGGGCTGGGCAGATCTTTTCTTGTGCTGGCTCCTAAATTGTGGAACAGCGTCCCCGAATCCCTGAGGTCTGAAGTTAATCATTCCGCGTTTAGGAAGCTGCTGAAGACACACCTCTTTAGATGAGAATTCAGGCGAAGGCCATTTCTCAGGGACACTCTTTAGGCAGTAGCTATTTGTACTTGTCCGTCTCGTACTTATCGTCCGTCTCGCAGTATCAGTGTTTTATGTACAAGCGCCCTGATGCCCGCAGGCTACCGGCGCTATACAAAAATTAAATACATACATATATAACATTTTATATTGAAGCACACATAGATCGAAAACTTTATAACGAAAACATGTATACCAAATGTATTTTTGGGTGGGGTAAACAGTTACATTTTTTGGGGAAATGTTTGAGGTGGGTTTTAAAAATGCATTCGGTATACAGGTTTTCGTTATGAAATACTCTATATATGTGTGTTTCAATATAACATTTTCGGTATAGAGACATGTAACCGGTATAGACTAGTCCAAACCCTGCAGAGGGTACAGGGCTGGGCTCAGAGTGAGCCCGTGTTTGAATAACAGCAAGTTTAGGGCTGCCTTGTAGTTTCCCCCAACAAATGAATGTCCCAAAACAAAATGACTGAGAGCAGCGAGTCCCCCTATGGTGCATCCCTGGTAAGCCAAAATGTAATTACTGCTGGCATCAGCCTACCATCTAAAACCAATGCAGGGTGGTATAATCACCCTAAGCCCAAAACGGGGTGAATAAAATGCGCCCCAGGCCTAGAAGGCATATGGGCTACTATAGGGCCATATCCTTAAAAAGGGTAGAAGTGGCTTGGGCACTTCACTAAAATCACAAAAGGAGGGCATGGATCCCAAAAACCAAAGGGGGTAAAGATTAGGGGTGCCACAAAATGCAAAGAAGACGCCCGCCACATGCCCCAAAAATATAATTCTGGCCCAACATAAACAAATGCACAACAGAAGATTTTTGTGCCACTAGAGAAATCATGTGAACCTTAAAATAAGAATGCCACAGCACAAACATTTCAAAAAGTAAGCCGAGTGTCACTAAAAAGAATACCAATCATAAAGCTGGTGGCAGGCCATCAAATGCCAAAGCCATGGAATAGCGGCCATCAAAATGCCAAAGCCATGGAATACGTGCATTCAGAATTTCTTTACCAAAGAATATGTCAAGAAAACATTCTTTGCTAATAGCAATGCTGCATGCGTGCATAGAATAGTGCAGTGGCTTTACATAGGATTGTGTGATGTGCAGGTAGCTCCAAAAAGCCTGGCAGAGTTATTTTGGCCCAAGAACGTGAAATACCCTCTTCTGCACAAAACGTCGATCAGAGATAGCATGTGTTAACCGTATGATACACGCACACCATACAGGCATTTCCCCATCTATCTCAATGTCTTTCTCGCCTCTCTCGCACTTGCAGTCCCTCATAGCTCAGTATGGAGCTGATCCACAGCGCAGCCAATTGAAGAGAAAGCAATTATCTCGATCACATCACATAAAACGAGCACAGGGATAGACCATTTAGGAGGTTTAGGGTTATTCACGGTAACGGTATAAACAATTTATGGTGGCAAGAAAACTGAAAAGGTGAGCACAACAGCTATGGCATTCCCTACTATTTGAATTGGGAAGAGGAAAAGTAGGAAGGAATGCGATTTTCATGGCTGTGCATTGAAGACACGAGGCTCCTGAGCTGAGCCATAACTGGCCTCTCAAATAGTGGAAGCAAAGATAAGTGGGGAAGGGAGAGTAAAAGTGGAGAAGGGCTTGTGAGCATGAAGGTGGATATGAGAGGCAATGATGACAGGTACCAGTGTGCAGGTACCTGTAATATTAAACTCTAATGGAGTACTAGTTGTCCCACGGATCGTGCCTTAATGGTGGGATAAGGAATGCAGGGTCTAGGCTACACTAGGTTGGTGACTCATCAGTGGGTGAACAGCCTGCATGGTGAGACAGCTAGGGAGATGGGTGAATCAGGCAGTGGGTTCAGAGGAAATAGCGAGAGGGGACACAAAGCAAGAAAGACAGGGGATGTAACTGGGATGGAAAAGGGACAGGATAATGTCTCCTCACAAAAGCACCGAGCAAAACCTTTTTTTTTAAAGAACCAAGAAAAATACAAATGAGCAATCCCTGGTCCTTCAGGACCCCACAGACCAACTGCAGCACAGCTGACCCTCAAAATCCAAGTTCCTCTATCAACTAATTCACAGGTGCACCACACAAAACTGACAGACAGAGTGCCTATGGCAATTCTACAAACGGAGCTCTGTAAAATCGCTGCAAGGCGACATGTAAGTTCTTTCCAAAACAACCACATGAATACCATGTTTATGTTGGACCATGAAATCATGTACATAAAATCTCTCTAAAATGTACCATTACTTTCCTCCATCCCTTCTCCCTTGCAGTAGACTGAAACCATGTAGCTTTCTTTAACAGCAATATCACAACTAAAAACAGTATGTGGGTAACAATGAAACATCCCTCCAACACCCATAACACGCCTCAGATCCACGAAGTCTTACACTTCTTTTAATGAATGCACCGTCCCATGTCCTGTGGGTTTAAAGCAGACAGAACTGATGCAGTGACTCATCCACTTAAACCAGGTCTGTGGCTTGCATGGTAAGATACATCAACACATTTAAATTGCATAGCACATGACTCTTAAATACCTCCCACCAACAGGACACAGTGCCAGGTGCTCTTAAACATGCACAAATAACCATGTTCCCAAATACACCCGTGGCCAGTTTGAAGGAGCTCCCCAACTGCCTCATGTGGTGAGTTGAGTAAACTCCCCTCCTTTCTGTGTGGGGGGTGCAAGCCGCTAGGGACAGGATTCACCTGGCCGCTGCCCAAGATCTCTCCCAGATGGGGGAAGGGATGGAATCCAGCAGGCTCATCCTTCCCTCACATGCAGTATTTTGATACCTCCCGTGGAAAATACCAAGTTAGCACAAACTGGCAGAGGACTACAAGTCCCAGCATGCATTGAGACTCAAGGAATTTGGCAGGAGAAAATCTTTACATTGGCTATCCATGGTAAAAGCCAAGCAGGGTAGATTAGGAAAATCCTCTAATCGTGAGAAACCGGATCATGGTGCTCACTGCATACGAGAGCGTTCAAGAACAAACTAATGTGGAAGTATAGAGATTACGAATATGCCAAACAAACAACATACCTGGGAGCTCAGCACTCAAAGGGCATGCAGCCTGTAAACCAGTAAAAACTCTTACCTACTTGCAAGAAACATGAGGGGACACTGCCGCACGCTGCAGAATCCCAAAGTCAAACATCAGCAATTCCAAAATGCCACTAACAGCCCAGCAATGTGATAAACTCTTGACCCAATCAGAGAACATCATTTGAATGAACATATGAATTAGGAAATGTCTCACGAGTTGCGCTCACCCCCACATGTATGTTGAAGATAATTTTAACAAAGGTGCATATACATACAATTACTATTTGCCGAAACAAGTGACAAGGAGCTGTATAAGTAAATATAATATCCGTCAAGTAGTTTTAAAGGTTTATTCACAAGCATCACACGTCACGCCAACACGTGTTTCAGCCCTCTCTGGGCCATCCTCAGGGCGTTTAGATGGGTGATAATAAGAGTTCACTATTAACATACATTATAACAGGGTAAGTTGGCATTGTGAGAGTTGTCACGTAATAGATTGAAAATGCTATCATCATATTGGATTATATTAGCACAATGCGTACCAAGTACCGGTGCGAGGAGAGAGACCAACAGATTTGGGGGGGGGGAGAAAAAGGAAAGAAAGAGAAAAAGAAAATAAATTAGTACTGAGTACAGAGTGATTCTCAATTTTGATTAAATACATCAAGTAGAGAGATAAAAAAATCATAATAATTTGGGTCCGCAACTTATCATTTAAAATAAAATATATTAGAGGTTTCAAATATCCTCGCACAGAATGAATTATATTGGAAATCGGCCGTGACCACAACCAACAGAGAAAAAGCAGATCAGAGGCGCATGATACCTGTTAAAGTGGTCCTTTGATCTAATCTCTTAGCTGATTTTCTTGTTCTTTTTCCCAAAGTTAGCTGTAAAGTGAAAAGTGTTCCACTAATTACTAGGTGTATTGCTATCAATGTCAGAAAATAGATTTTACCAAGTACAATGCTAATCTGAATATTGGGTAAGAGAACTCGTGCTTACCAACAGGTGCAAGTTAAGTGCATATTGCAAAAAGTCACGCACTGCCGTTTCCGTGCTGCAATTCGGTTTAAGTTTCTAAGTCTAACTATGGGAGAAAGCACAAAAGACAGGTCTCCCATTAGTCAGCTTGCCCAAAACTCTGCCGTGATATACAGAGGGAGAGGCAAGTTCGTCAGTGCTTACTTGTAGCTGCTTCACTTTCGCCGCTTCATTGCGTTCTGGTGCTGTCTCCAGCACGTCCGTGAGTCGTGTGCCTCCAGGAACGTGGGTGTTGTCTGGTTTAGCCATTCACAGCGCAGGTGGGACTTAAAGCCCACGGTCATGTGATCCATTGTGATCAGGGTTGCCGGGCAACCAAGTGCAGAGTACGAACTCGAAGGCTGCCGTGTTCTTTAAGTTTTTAGAGAAAAGAAACAGGCAAGCCTGGTACTGCAACCGTTTTTTGGGATATGCAGAGAAATATTCAATGTTACTGCTGCATCCTTTATGTATTTGAGATAATAGCCAAAGTAACATGTTATACGAATGCTGAAACTGGTGTGCCTCACTTAGATAGCACGTTCTAATTCGAGGTGCAGTTTAATAGAGTAAAAATAGGCACAACATATGTTGTATTATCCTCGATCTTATTGTTGATTGCGAAGTATTTAATTAGGTATTCTATCCTAAAAAAGACGTGTATGTAAAAAACCGGCTATCTGGCTGTCATTTTGGTTAGTCATATAGTTTATAGAGAAAAAAAGGACTATATATACACAGTTTTTAAATGCCCGTGTCATTCAAGATACAACAGATATTTAGAAAAATCTTTTGTGTTCGTATAGTTTCATGGAGTTATTCCGTGTATGTAAAGGCTGTGGCGCCAGTTCAAAAGTGATGACGCCCAAGTCGAAGCTTTCTATGCTTATATAGCAAAACCATAAGTGGTTGCGCAGTAATAGTAACATGGTGGGTCCCAGGTAAAAGGACATGTATGGGTTGCAGTGCCAGGTTAATTCTAATTGTATGGGAGAGTACTACAAGTTTATCGGCAAAGAGTCCAAATTAGGTTCTCAAATATATACTTAAAATGAAATGCAACTAGTTAAGGTAATTACCAGTGAGGTCAATCAGTAGAGTCTGACAGATTAATGAGCATTGTAACAGAATATGTGCATGTGTCAAGTAATAGTCTTAAACCACTTGCATTCTAAATGCCGAATTGAAATTGGGGGAGTCAAACGATAGGCTGCTTGTTCTCTTGAATTCTAAATGCCGAATTGAAATTGGTTAGGGGAGTCAATCTAAAGGCTGCTTGTTCTCTTGTGATGTGGTGACAGACACGAGTATCAATATTATACATCTAGAACTTCAAAGAAACACATTTAGTTCATGTTCTTGGTTGAGTCCAAGTTGCACACCTCTGAGCCTACAAATCATACGAGCTTCCGCTTGCTGTAATTTCAGTTGCCTGTTGCCAGTTGCCTGTTGCCTCCTCTAGCATGTGGTTTGACATGTTGTAGGCCCACAAATCTGATGTCCTTTCTGTGCTCCAGCTGGTGCTCCTTTTGCCAATGTGTTGCAAAGGGCAATTTCATGTCTTGGCTACTGAGGTTCGACAGGTGTTCTCTAATGCGTACTCTCAGTTCCCTGATGGTACTGCCAATATATACTTTTTTGCAAACACATACGATGCCGTATACAATAAACTTGGAACAGCAGTTTATGAATTCAGTAATATTAGTGCTCAGGTTACCATGGCATGTAAATACTTTGGTAGGTGATAAAGCGAACTGGCAAAAATTACAGGTCCCACACTTGTGAAAGCCACTTGGTCTCGTACTAAGTGAGAGCCAATTGTCCTGTTTTTCAAATTGTGCATCTACAATGCTCTTACTGCTTGTAGGGGGTGACTCTATCCGTGGATAGTTACCCCCTACAAGCAGTAAGAGCATACAGGAGATTGAGAATATACATCTACTAGCCAACCTTGCGGGCGAGAAGGAGCAATCAATCGCAGAGATTCAGAGAGACTTAGGAATACACCAAGCCTGAATATTCAGAAGAGGAAATCCTTGAAAGAGAAAGTCGAGACGATGTGGAATCAGATGAAAGGAATGAGGATCAATTACCGGAGCCTGAACCCTGTCGCATGGAAGAGGTTTCCACCTGGTGTACCTGCCATCGTTTTGAGCTTATGCTTGCTCTGGTGGAGAACTGTTGTTGCAAAGAAAACTCTGGCTGCTTGGCATATATTGCCGAAGAAGACACACCACCGCTATGCGTTACTGAGCTGCATGCCTTTAGGGCTGCCTGCCTTACAAAATCTGTGTTGCGAACGATGATGGTCCTTTTGCACAAACTTTGATCTACAGTTCACCCTGGTAATCCAAGTAACGGGTAAGTTCACTATATATATGTTGTGTATTTGACGACCAACACTGCTAATATAATATGTTGTTCCTCTACATCAATATAACTTCGAAGGATCACTGACAAAATAATTTTCTGCAAATGAAATAAATTACTCATTCTAATATGAAACCAGTGTTCATCTTTGGATTTATCGTCTGAACAATTATGTTTCTTTCACTTGGAAGTATCTCCAAAACTGCATCCCTACTTAGCCTGGTACACCCGCCTGGTCCATCCCGTCCTCATGCTTTGCATGTGAAGCTCACTCCCTGCTTCCCCTGGCACTTACCCACCTGGCTTTCCCTTAGCACTTGCCTAGCCCCATTGGCCCTCTTCTTCCCCTCCTCCCCCCTGCACTTGTATACCTCCTTGTGCCCCAAGGGAGTTATTCTCAGTGGTTAGGTTGCTCTCATCTGACACTAACCTCTCTTTGTCTGTGATTCCCTCTCAGGAGCTTTGCGATTCATTATCTCAGTTCTTCATTTCCAACATTAATACTATTAAACATAACATCTTGCTGTCTCCCCAGGCTACTGCATTAGGTAGCATGGTTCCTGGGGTCGTCTTGGTGGTATGTTCGCATCAGTGGGCTGTATGTACGACATTTTCACTGACCTTCTGCATGAGATTTCTAAGGCCATTGATAGGGATGTGGCCTAACTGACAGGACCTAGGGAGGTGAAACAAGCTACGGTTATTCCCCTTCTCAAGAAGCCCTCCCAACTAATTACCATCCAATATCACAGTTGCCTTCCCTGAAGAAGCTTCTCGAGGCTCTGATCTCCCCTCTCCTTTCCTCATTTCTGGAGACGTCCAGGTTCCTTGACCCCGTTGAATCGGCTTTCGACGAGGCCGGGGCACAGAGTGTGTCCTGGTATCTGTCCTGGGCAATCTGACTGTACTGGTCGATGCAGCTGGGGTGGGTGCACTGATTTTGCTCAATCGGTCTGCGGCATTTGACACCGTTGACCACCCCACTCGGTTGGCCCACCCAGTCCAAGCCGGTATTGCCGGTCAAGTACTTGCCTGATTTGCTTCTTTTCTGGCAGAGAGAGGCCAAATTCCTTCACTAGCCCTGTTTTTCTCACTTCTCTGTTCCCTTTCTTGTGGTGTTCCCCAGGGCTCTCCCTTGTCCTCGATACTTTTTAATATCTACATTCAGCCGTTTGTTTGTCTCATCTGCTCCTTCGGCATGAGATGCTATTCTTATGCGGACGACACTCAGATCCTGATTCAGTTGGATCTCGAGCAGACTGCGATGTCGTCACGCCTTTTTCGGTGTCTCTCTGCCGTGGGAGAGTGGATGAACCTCAAATGGCTGAAACCTAATGGTGACAAGACGGAGGTGCTGGTGGTGGGTGCCACCCCCCCCCCCGGATCCTTCACTCTGGGTGTCCTACTTCGGACCATCCTCCCTTGGTCCCCTCCCTATTCCGGTCACCACTAAAGAATCTGGGGGTCGTGTTCTTCTCAACCCTTTCCATGGAGCTCCAGGTTGCAGCGGTGTGTAAGGCAACACACTTCCATCTGAGGGTCTTGAGGACAGTTCTCCCCCTTATACCTTGTAAACTGAGACTACCAGTTGTAGCCGCCCTGGTCTTGAGTCGGTTCGACTATTGTAATGCTCGCTAGCTTGCTCAGCCAAAAGGTCTCGTCCAGCGGCTTTAGCGCCTACAAAATCTCGCTGCTCGGCTGGCCACTGGATCCCCGTATGGAGGTCACATTACTCCAATCTTGCGCTTACTACACTGGCTTCCGGTTGCACAGTGCGTGAAGTTTAAATCACTGTGTCTGGTTCACCAGGCCTTGTCGGGCCTGGGAGCTGAGTATCTCCATGATAAATGTTGCTGCTATGGCCCTAATTGGCTTTGTGTTCTAGGTCTGCTGGCCTGCTTTGTGTACCTGCCTTCCGCCACTCTCGAGTGGGAGGGCAGGCTTTCTCTGTGGCAGCGGCTCAGTTATGAAATGACCTGCCACCCGCACTTAGAAATATCTCAAATCATCTACAATTCGGAAGATCCCTGAAGACCTTTCTCTTTTAGGCTACAGTGTTTAGCTATGTGGGCTCCCAGAGCCAGGATACCTTTGGGTGAAAGTGTGCTTTATAAACTCGGATAACGTAACATAACATCCGAATGGCACAAGGCCTAGTAGGACCGTTATTGTTTTTTTTCTTCCCTGCCCGCCCCCTTTTTGTCTTGCGATGTGCCACAGTGTTAGCCAACATTGAAATAACGAGCGATGGAATAGGTCTTGCCAATGTGCACTATGAACATGCTCCTGTGGCCTTTGCACATTTACACCTTACTGTGGAGGCCCACATGTGGAGGACAACCAGGTATGCATGCATCAATGCAGAAATCAATATGATTGTTGGAATATATATATCTATATACACACACACACACACAGAAAACAGTAAGCCTTTCAATACTGCACTCATTCGAGGCATGCTGGAATTTAAGTGATGTCAGCTTTTTTTCTTTTTATTGTTGCTCATTGCATGTGCTGCACTGGATGCAACCATGCCCCCAACTTGGTGCGAAATCGCCCTTTGCCCCCCCTCCCTTCCCGGTCTGTCTGTGCCATCGCTATATATCAACCTGCCGCTTTTGGATTCAAATTCTGTTCATTTCAGAAAAGAAGTGGCCCACTCTGGCTCCAAAAAACGACCCCACACTATTAGATTTTTTTTCGGGCATTGCCATATTGAAGTATAGGGAAATCCAAGCCTGCCTGCACCTCGCCTGAGATCATCTTTGAAAAAATATTTAAATCTTGTGGGACCAGACGCATTGATACCGTTCCAATGGAAGTAAATATTTTCATATGTGGGATAGTTGACATTTTTTTTCATTGCACAGCTTGCCATTAATATTATTCAATTTCGTGGCATGTGTTCCCAAAACGAAACTCCCTCCGACACGCTGTGAAAGCTGGATGAAGGGTCGCATTGATATGTGTCCTTGAATCCACCGCACTAACAATTGAAGGCCAAAATGTGTTGAATAGCCACAAAGAAGTGATAAGATTCACTATATTGAAAGCTTTCGTAGGAATGTTAAGTTTCTATTACTGAGATCTGTCTTTCGAACCAGTTGGTCATCCGTCACATAGGGAGAATGGAAACACAAGACAAAATGCAAGCAAAGTTTGAAATTATATTTATGCAAGTGAGGATGGCAAGTGTGCTGTATGCTACATGATTTACACTGTGACAGATGAATGTTCAATTTGACGCAAATAATAGACATCGTAAATGTTAATCGTAACTTAAATTGATAGTTAACATACATATGTACTGTGTATATACAATTATAAATTGGGTACTGAAATATATTTTTGCATTCTCGATTTTACATATTTATATTATACAGACATGCCCCTGTCATGGATACAGTTTACCGGTCAACAGCTTCTTCAACCGCAATTGGACAATAATCATCAAAAACGCATCTGTGACAATCTGGGACGATCGCCAGATACCAACCTATCCTTTTGCGGTTGCAGTTATGAAGAGCAACATGACAGCCAATAGCTCTGAAACGTGCAGATGTGAAAGTGTTGCATTTGAAATTTAAACCACTCATTTATTCTCTGTAATGGAACGCCATGTGCATCGGTCAGAAAACGGCTATGGAAGATAACAACTTTCTGTGAAGAATGCAAAGACTGAGATTAATCGATTGATGAATGGAATGAGCAATGTAAGATCACTGTAGAACCATGCGATGTTCGCTAGCTATAACTTCTACTGGGAAAAGTTACCCATGTTTTTGTGGACTTAATTACCGCTTTTCACTGTTATGTCAAAATTAAAAGTACTTGTTACACTCCCGACTACTGCCGTTTTCTTCAAAATAAACTGGTTTTATTATTTTTGGGAAAAGAAACAAAAGTTTTGCATCGGTTTGTGGATATGCTTGATCATTCTGCGTTGGATAACGTTATGACATTGGTGATGACAGGGTACGTTTGACTATGCTGCCCATGAACGTCATTAAAATAGGTGGAGCTCATGGCGAGCGTCTTCAACTTGAGGGGCGGATGATCTGAATTAGTACCACGAGGGCACTTCTTAGGGCGATGGATCAACAGATAAGATCAGCACAAGATGGCAGTACCCGACCCGTCGTTTTCACATGTGTTAAAGTGAGAAAAACTCAGGTAAGTTGCATTGCAATTCTTTTTAAGAACTATCGATGTATGCTCTAAAATACATGCCCGATCGATTGGGCCAATAACATTTCTGACCGAGCTACCCCTTTAGTGCAAACGTTAAGAGGATCAACATCGTGCAGTTCTCCAACAGACAGTGTTCGAAGTGAGTAGGAGCGCTGTTCCTACACTTTCACCATTCCTATACTTTTATTTTTCAAGAAGGAAACCAACTCGTTCTCTATAAAATGAAAAGAGGAATCAAGCATACTGCAGATAGCACGGGAGCATGCACAGAAAGAGTGTAGACATTTTGCACAACACAACGTTTTATATGAGGGCTGAAATAGAAAGAAAAATTTAAACGGACATGCCACATGCCCCTTATCGGTCTGTCACAGTTCCACTACTTCATCTGTTACAATTCTACTACTGCCAACAGCTCTTTTTACCCGGGTACACGTACGGCTATGCCTTTAATTGAAAACGCTGTACAAAAGCTCTCACGCGAGATTTTGGGTGAAACTTGCGCCTTCATTTAAATAAAAAATTGTATTAAAAAAACAGCCATAGGATGCAGATAAACGTTGACTAATAAGTCTGGGATGGATAACGGTGACCTCGATGACGTTGGGCCATTTGGAAGTTCCGAATTATGCCCCCTGCCCAATTCACCGTTAGAAATGTAGAAGTGTCATTTTTTCAGGCAAGGCCCTCTCCTGTGCCTTGCAGAGAGTGGAACTGCGTGGTTGGGGGATGAACAGATGCCCGGCGCCACCAGAGTGATACAGTCCCACGCCGAGTGCGCTACCTCTTTTCAGCCACTGACACCCGTGCCTACCTCCCCGCCCTCCTGACACCAGACGGGGAAAGAGCGCGCACCTGCGCAGACGGCGCCGCCCCTTCCGGCTTCGCGCGCCTGGAGGTCGCCTCCAAACGGGGTCGAGCCGGGGTGAGGGACGGTCCGCCATTATCACCTGCAGTGCCGCGAGCCCAGCGACAGTGAACGCGTTCCCCCCTCTCACCTCTTCTCAGGGAGTCAAGCCGGCGCGCTCGCATCCCATGGGATCCGCGGGCTCAGTCACGTCTGCAGCGCGGCCACTATCACGCTCTCTTTTCAATAAAAGAGAGAGGGAGGAAACGCGCTTCCCCAAAACCTTCGCGATTCAACCTGTTTTTGGCGCTGGATGACTCAAGGGTTGCCTGGCAATCTTACTACCGTACCGAGTTGCCATGGGAAGGCTGGTGATGTCATTAACAGGAGCCCGGCGATTCACAAGTCAGACGAAAATAGAAGCTTTCCATTCATCCCTGCTTTTTATGCTGGGAAAGAAGAGTGCTGGGGGCGGAAAGCTATTAAGTTCATCCTTCCGTCTGCTTCACAGACACACGTACTTCACACATTTTTATGAAAATCATTTTTTTAAATAAGCTTTAAAGTATACGAAAGAGGTAGAACAGATCACATTGGTAAATAATGCATCATACACAATCGTATGACACTGTTGAAGCACAACCCCCCCAAAAACATATAACTCTATAGAAGTCTGATACTAACTGCCGTCCCTCTTTCTTCCCTCCCACCCGAACTGGGACGATGACGACTTCAGAGGCAGGGTGCTACAGAACAATGGAAGACAGCAATAGCTTTAGGGTAGTTGAATTAGTATGCATGTTTAGACAACCAGGTAATACTTAAATCACTGAATAAGAGCGTCTCTGTGACGGCATTCCGATCACCTAGTTGGTCTCGCTCCCTCCTGAGCTACAGCTTTATGTGACCTGTATTCTTTATATATAAAGTGGAATGTGTGTATGTTTGTCCGGCTATACAAATCCACACCGTTGACCCCACGTCTACCACATTTTGCATGGATTCCTCTTTCGTAGTCTATGTTTGGATGCAAAAACTTCATATGCAAAAACAATTTTGGATGTGGGTGTATTTTTGTCCGGCTATACACACCGTTGACCCCACTGCTACCAAATTTGGCATGGATTTCTCATTTGTCTGGGTAAGATTGTAGTCTGGATGCAAAAAATTCACTCCGTAGACACCCTCATTTACTGATGGTCTCCCTGATTCACTACAGTAGGTAGAAGGAGCCAAAATATGGAAAAGTGTCTGAAGCTAAATGTTCGATGTGTTAGTTATTCCTTTCAAATTTAGTACTACTGTATACAGTTCGAAAGTGTTTCTTAAAGCATTTTTAAGGGGAATTTTTTTAAAAAAATGTAAAAATTGTTTTTATCACGCCACTCCAAATATGGGAAATGGCAAGGTTACAGTTTACTTAAGTGCATTCACGACAAGAGCACAATCAATCTTACTTGGACATTTTCTGAAATGTGCTGAAGCTATTAAGTGACTGAAACATGCCGCACAAAAAACGAACATCACTTGCAAAAGCTCCATCTGATGCAAAGTGAAAAATCAATATCAAGAGCTTCTGAAACACAACAACAAAAAGCAGCACGGCTTGCCGAACAGAGGACAAGAGCAACTTTCTCGAGGGCAAATGCGATGCCAGAGCAAACTGAAGCAAGACTTGCTGACATGAGGACAACAGCAACATCCTCCAGGGCACATGAAACAACAGACAAACTGAAGCAACACTTGTCGACAAGAGGACAAGAGCAATATCCTCCAGTGCACATGATACACCACTCGATCAGGACACAGGCAACGCCGGGTACCCCAGCTAGTATTCAATAAAAGGTAGCCATTCCATGTCAATATGCGTGTGTGATTCAAGTGACATTGCAGTCAGGCTTTCTATGTCACACAACTCTTGTCTCATTCAGCCATTCTGAAAGGTCGGAGATAGGTTCTCTTTCAATGTATGGTGAGATACACCCTTGCCGCTAGAAGGCGGTTCGTTTGAACATGGGCCAGCAAACAATGCTCCTCCCCTTGCGCTTCAAGACTAAACAAAACCTGCAGTGGGGTTAATCCTCTCTTTATGCCATCAATGTCCCTGATCCATCCTGTCCAGTCTTTCTGTGTTCTTTTATAGTTCTCCCTCATTGAGAGAATATGTGCAGGGAGAATGCAGTCATACACAGAGGCAGGCCGAGACCCAACATCATGACAGGAGCCTCTGGTAGCTTAACATTCCTTTATTCTCCTTCACGGTGAACGGAACTGCTGCATGGGAACCATACTACGCAAGTCCGTGCCTTGCACATTCTAATTTGTCCATGTGCTTCATGTGGCAGAGTTCCGTGGCTCCATTAACTGTGTCCTTATCGGGACACAACATCTTCCCCCATCGAGTAAAACAGAGTCACTTACAGTTCTGTCTTCACATCGCTCTGATTATGCACACAGGTCTTCTGATGCATCTTGTCAGCCTGACCCTATGTTCTTCCTGCTTCTCTTCGGTTTCCTCCCTCACCGGCTCATCACATGAGGCTGCAAAGTTGTCTCTCTCATATTGTTCTTGATCCTCTTCCTTGTACGGCTTGAATTGAGAGATATTTCGAGTGATCACCCTGGTTATTGGAGCGAGCAGTTACCATTGTTCCATTCACATGAGATGCCTTCAGATAGTCTGGATCAAACCTTGAGTCTGGTTTCCTGTCCTGCCATCTGCATACAAGTACATGCATGGAAAAAACAGGACATATGCTGACATCAGGAGGCGAGACAAGAACTCTGGCCTGCAAATAGGAGACAATATTTGCAGGCCAGAGTTCTTGGCTCGCCTCCTGCTGTCAGCATATGTCTTGTTTCTTCCATGCATCTGCCACTCAGGCTTGTTTCGCATCCTCACTGGGGTCACTTGCCAGGTGAGGAAGCCTGGTCCTTATCCGTCTGCCAAATAACAACTCTGAGGGACACTTTCCAGTCGTGCCATGTGGGGAGGTCCTGTAATCCCTCAGCATGTTACACAGGGCCTGGTTGAATGACAGGCACTATAGCTCATTCTGTTGGCGGACCCTCTTGAAGCTGCCTATGAATCGCTCAACTACGCTGTTTGCCTGTGGCCATAGGGGAGTTATCTTTCTGTGATGGATGCCTATATATTGCATGAAACCAGTCGATAACAATAATATGGTTTGCTCATGGAACACCAGCAGACATGCCCACCTTTCAGCAGAAGATGGTCTGATGGCAAATCAACATCTTTTTTGCATTGTAGCATTACAGAAGATGTGGATGACCTTGGTTTGGGAAATAGATGGCTGTAGCACCCTACAGAGCTTGTCAGTGAAAGGTCCCATTGGGAGACCAAAAGGAGGGCTATTAGTTGCAGTGCGACATCCATGGAGCATAGCAGACACAAAGTGCTCTACTTCTATGGTGCAAGCAGTCACAATTAGTGGCGATCTGTCTGTACGTGGGGAGCTAACGCTCATCAATATCTATGATCCTCCTAATTTAGTGGCACATCGGCAAAACATTGCGATACTAAGAAATATATTGAGTGAGATAGTAAGTGGCATCACGATTATGGTGGTAGGTGATTTTAATTCTAAAATAGGAATATATCAAGAAGGGATGACTACACAGAGAGCATCTGCTCCCTTCATGATGGTGGAGAGTAATACGCAAGGTAAGGGGTGGGCCGCACTGCTGTACTCACATAACATGTTCATGCTAAATGGACACTGAGGGAGGCACCTTGAAAGCCTACACACGTATTAGTGGGAAGAGCACATCCACAGTAGATTATAATTTTGTGAATGAAGTGGCTCTTAGACTTGTAAAGGATATGGCAGTATTAACATGTGAAGAGAGTGATCATATGCTGGTGCGTTTACTGTTGACCACGCATGTCTGTGGTGAACAGTATGACTTGAATGTTGATATCCATATCAGCAATGGAGCAAATCATGTTCAGTGGAATCCTATCAACTTGGATAAAGCTACGGTTGTGTGCCACGGGGTACTGCCCCTGTTTGCTTAGAGGTGCAATGGTTTGGTAAAATTGTCTCCGGGCTTAGGGTCACAAGCTCTGAATACACTATTTGTGAGTATTGGTAAATATGGAAAGGTCCCCCCTTGTGGAAAGAAAGTATTATTCTCCCGATCTATAAAAAAAGGTTGTTGGAAAAATCCCATAAATGATCGAATGTTGATCATGCTTGACATACCAGCCAAAATATTTGCCAGAAAACTCCTGCGTGAGCTAAATCAATGGATTACAGATAAGATTCCTCCGCCAAATGAGACAGGGTTTAGAAGTAAGTCCAGTACCACACATGACCTTCTGACGTTGGTGTCCACAATTGAATATGTCTGGAATCGTTGACATCTCTCTGTGTATGGCGCCTTAGATTTCAGCGCAGCATTTGATACGGTAATGAGGAATAGACTGGAACAAATTAGAGTCTTGGAATATTCCTCATAGCCTATTGACTATGATTAGACTGCTACATGGAGACACCAGTGTGAGGGTGAGGCTAGACTGTGAGGGGAGAGTCTCAGGCTGGTTCCCCATTTCAAGGGGTGTGAAGCAGGGATGTATCTTGTCCTCTACCCTCTTCAATGTATACCTTGCAGACCTTCTAGAGGTGCTGAATCCAGCTGCAGCATGTCCAGTGAAAGGCGCACTAAAAATAGGTTGGCTTGTATATGCTGATGACCTTCTCCTACTTGACTTTAAACCCTTAAAGGCCTTCATCACATGCTTGATTCATTAGGTGAATATGCTAGAGTGCGTGGGCTATGTATTAACATCGAAAAAACAAAGATAATAGCATTTAGGGGGAAAACTACCACAAAATTAGTCGATAATTTGTTTGGAAGCGTGATCAGAAAGTAGTTGAGAGTGTGGGATGCTACAAATACCTGGGTGTGCTCATTGATAACAAACACAAATGGATATTCCAGTGGGAGAAAAATAAGGCAAAATGTATGCGAATAACACAGTCCTTCAGTTTGTTTAACAGTAGACAGGTTGGATGCTCTATCAAAACGATATTGCTTTTATATATGGCTAAAATTATACCTTGCTTGTTGTATGGTGTTGAAGTATGGGGGACAAATCTAATGGCAGAGCTAGTCAAATTTGAAAGTAAAATCCTGCTCATACTATTTAGAATGCCAAAGTCGCTTCCAACTGAATATGTATTGCTATAATTTGATCTCAAGAAAATATCCATAGTGATAAATAGCAAATTAACCCTGAGCTATGAGAATCTATTAAAATTACATAATGGCACTATTATGGTAGAAGTGATTCAGGCCTATAGAAGAATGCATGATCACAAGAGTTTTGGCACGCTTGGAAGTTTTTTGGCCAAACACAAACTTTGGGCAGTAGAATATGAATGCCAAACTGAGAGACCAACATGTAATGGGTTGAAAAGATGGGTAAAAGAAAAAACACACCTGTGCGGGTCCGAAGCCGACCTTGTACCTCTAGCATCAACAGTTAATAGTGGCCCATTTATTCAGTATTTGCTGGAACGAAGTGAGGTGCCTAACTACATTGAGGCCTTTCCAAATTGTACCATAATTAGTCAGTACCTTTTGATTACATTTAACAGCACCCACGTCTTGGAAATAGAGGGATCAAAAAGGGGCATACCTCGGTCAGAGCGCTTGTGCCGACTTTATGGGGATATTTTCATCGAATCTGGCGCACACATAATGTGCCACTGTGTTAGCCTAAATGCCATTAGTAATACACACATGAAAGCCTGCTGTAAAAAAACAGATTGTGACGCGGTGACTATGATGTAGACCATGTTGTTACAGGACAATTTTATGTTAATTTTATATATCACTAGCTGCGGTATCTGGCGTTGCCCGTGTCTTTTCCAAAAAATTATCAAGTAATGGAAGAACTGTAATATTTCACCCCCTGCCTTACAGATTAAAAGAAAATAACTGCCAAAAATAGCATGATAGATTATTGTAAAATTGTATTTTTTCATTTCACAAATAAAAACATTTAAAATTCTGAAAAACATCACAGAAACTTGTCACAAAAGTACTTTTTGGTAGACATTGGGCCTCATTACGAGTCTGCTTTGCTGGAATGCGGTGATTCCGTGTCGACGGTGACTACGCTTCTGCCGACACAGATACACCGGAAGCAGAAATACCATGACCGCGGGGAAAAAAACGGAAACAGAGAGGCGGCCATTATATAAAGCACAATCCACTGCCATCCTCAGACACCACAGGTCAGATCACCTCCCTGAGACTGACAAACCATCCAACACCATCATGGCATCCAGGTTACCAGCACGCAGACAGAAAAAGCAGCGCTTCAGTGAGACTGAGCTCACAGTACTGGTGGAGCACATTGTTGAGCATGCTGTAATGCTCTTTAGTGCAGATCAGCGGCGTGCTACTCAGCAACGCCGCATGGAGGTGTGGGCAGAGGCAGCACGCAAGTGCACAGCGGTTGGCGTGACCACACGCTCAGTGAAGGAGTGCCACAAGAAGCGGGATAACCTCAGGCTCCGGGTGCGCAACCTCATCACAGCACACTGCCAGCACAGCACTGGTACTGGTGGAGGCCCTGCATCCCCTCTGAAGCTGCAATCGTGGGAGGAGCGCTGCAGCAGTGTCATGCACCTTGAAGGCATCTACAGCATAGGAGAGGCAGAGGCAGGAGTGAGCTCATCTGCAGATGCTGGTAAGTGCACAGAGTACAAAGCCATACGTGTGATTGGGAGTGACCCAATGGACCCACTCCCAATGCCCCCCGCCCCAAACAGGGCAGGAGTGACCCAATGGACCCACTCCCAAACCCCCCCCCCCCCAAACAGGGCAGGAGTGACCCAATGGAGCCACTGACTGGCCAAACGACGAGTATCACATCCCCAAAGCACGACCCCTCGAAATTCATCCAGTGCGTGCCTGACTGGAAGCAGAGACACACACCTGTGTGTATCAATAGTCAAAAGTGTTGAATTGCAAGTGGATGTTTGATGCATGTGGTGGACACATTACGTAACACCACACAACTAACCGCATGCCCTCTTTATCCCCACAGTCGTGACAAGTGACAGCGACGACGGACAGGCTATGCAGCGGCCACCTCTATGCGTGCAAGGCAGCAGTCATGTCCCGGAGGATGATGCGAGCTGCTCTGGCACACAGGCACCGGCAGAACCAGGCACACCTGCAACATCAGGGACACTGGCTGCAGCAGGCACACCGGCAACAGCAGGCACACCGGCTGCAGCAGGCACACCAGCAGACGACACCATCCCCATGCAGCCACCCACCTTGGCCCCGGATGATGATTTGCAACCCATCTGCACAGCTAAGCAGGCTGCATCAAGTGATGGGAGTGCCCCGGCCATGCAGGCCGCAGCAGTACAACAGGGTGAGGGGGACAACATGGATGGCCTGTCACCCATCCATGGCCTACAGTTCAGCCCCCCAGAATTGCACAGCCCCATGCGCTCCCCAACTCCATCCATGGCCGAGCTCTGTACATGATTGCAGCACATCGAGCAACAACAGGCCACCCTGACGCAGCTGGTAGAAAGACAGCTCAAGGAGGCCAGGCTGCAGCGTGTGGAGGCCATGCCTCAGCGGGAGGAGGCCAAGCTGCAGCGGGAGAGCAATGCCACGTCGGTGCGTCGGCTCACCAGGTCGATTGGACGATTTGCGGCCACAATTCTCACCCTGGCACGCCATGTCAGGGAAGGGAACAGTGCGCAGCCCTGCATTGCCGAGTCAATGTTGGTAGCCCAGCAGGCGTTTCAAGGACGCTTGCCCATAGTTACACTGACAGTCACCTCAGCCAGCACCACCCCATCCAGCTCTGCCACTGGCAGCCCACGGAGGCGTTCAAGTCGGTTGACTGGATCCGCCAGTAAGGACACACCTGCGCACAAGCACCCCGGCAAATAGTGGCATGTGGGGATGCCAATCAACATGACATTTGGGGACACCATGGGTGTTGGAGGGGTGGGAATGTTTGGGTGGTGGGAGTGGTGGGGGTTGCCCATTGGGGGTTAGTTGTTAGTGGCCTGGTTGGGGGTGGGAACATTTGGGTGGTTTGGGTGGTGGGTGGGCATGGGTGTACAGCTTCCCTACCCAATGCACTTTCTTCCCTGTTTAATTGATAATACAAAACCTTAGAAAACTACCATAATGAGTGGACATCTGTCATTTCATTAGCAGACAAAAATCATTTATTTACCGGCATCATCATATCCATGCTTTGCTTTCAATGTGCAGTCCCTCAAAAGTAAATGCGAATGAGTGCATCCCATGCTTGTTGGCCATCTTGCGCACCCCTGGGAGGTTGTAGTGCCACCCCATCCCCATCGCCATCCCCATCTTCATCTTCTGCGTCTGGGGGCAGCGGAATGTTCCTGCGCAAGCAACGATTGTGCAGCATGGCACACACAAGGACAATTTTACCTGTCTTCACTGGGTTGTAGAGCAGTGATCCTCCAGATCTGCTCAAGCAGCGGAACCTGGTCTTCAGTAGGCCAAACGTCCTTGCAATCATGCCACGTGTGCGGACGTGTGCCCTGTTGTACGCCTCCTCATGGCTGTTCCTTGGCCTCCGTACAGGTGTCATCAGCCATGGCGTGAGTGCATATCCGGCATCACCTACATGGGATGTAAATGTGCGGGGCATGTCAGTGTTTGTGGTTCATCTCACGATCTGATGCAATGCAATATTGTGTCATCATACATTCATCCATATGGGCCTAGCCGTGGTCGAAAGGGTGGGTGATTGCCATCCATGGGTAATTGTTGTAGATGGTGGCATTTGGACATTGCACTATTACTTGCTGTGCATATGAAGTGGACCTTATACACGATAGTGGTTGGTAAGTAAGGCACTGTGCAATGACAAGCACACATGGGGGAGTCATTCCATGGCCTGTGAGGATTTGGCTGTTGCAGGATGTCTCATGTGCAGCCGTCATGTGCATTGGGGAGGAAGTGGTCCTAAGTGTGGGTGGCTGGATTGAGTGGATCAACTTGTATGGCCTGTTGGTAGCATTGGCCGTATGTCTCCTTAGGCAGGGTGTGTACTGTGGCAACCTGTCATGTGTAGATATGTGATGTGTGGGTTATGCTGACCGTCCATTACATGGGTCAGGGGGTGATGCATGTGCAGTTGTAGCAGCCCACTTACACAGGTCATTGGCATGAGCCCTCAACACACTTCCACAGGGCCTATGCATTGGCAGTTGTACTCACCCAATAGCCATGTGCTTTGTCCAGCGTAGCGTTTCATGTAGCGTGGCAATGTGGAATTCCGCAGGACCATTGAGTCATGTGTTGACCCCGGAAAACGTACGCAGCAATGTGTAATCAGCAGTCCGGCATCACATACCATCTGTACATTCAGTGAGTGGTACTGTTTCCTATTGCGGTACACCATCTCCATAGCACGTGGTACTGTCAGCTTTATGTGGGTGCAGTCTAATGCACCTATGCATTTTGGCATGGAATGCCAACTTGGTTGCAATGACCTCTGCAAGTGTACGGGGTAGGGCGAGGTGTTCCGACACATGGCGCAGCAGAGCGTTCAGTACCTGTCCCAATATTTTTGAAAAACAGGGTTGTGAGAGCTTGTGCAGCTCATCAACTGTGTGCTGATAAGTTCCGGTGCCTAGGAAATGCAGTACTGACACCACCTTCAGGGAGGGGGGATTGCGGTCGAGATGGCAATGTGGCTGCTGATGTCGTCCTCAATCATGGCGGTGATGTACATGATTGTTGGGCGGTCCAGCCGGTATAATGTGTGGATCTGTCCTGGGGTCAGGTTCCAGGGTGAGGCCCTGATGCGGGGTATTGCAGGCTGCCTGCGGGGTTGTATCGGCTGCACAATTGGGTTTGGCATGGGGGCAGGGTTTGGTAACTGATGCCTGTGTCCGCCTCCGCCTCATCCTCCTCTGCACCATTGCTGCCACCATGTGCACTGCTGCCTGTAGGTTCAATAGTCCCAGTCCCAATGCTGCTGCTGCCTGCATTGTTGTGTTTGGAGTTGGCTTGGGTGTTGGTGTGGCCCTTTTGTAGCCTCCCAGTGACCTGCTGGGTCCGGCTGGCCTCATTTGGGGCACCTGTGGCCTGATTCACCTCACCTGGTACTGTTTAACGTCATGTTCGCGGTGGCATCGATACCGCCTCCGTGCCCACGGTTTTTCCGCCATTTTTGTGGCGGTGTTTCCATGTCTGTGGTACTCGTGATGCCCATGGTGTTTCGTGTTGGCAGTAACTGGGTGGTTTCGCCGCCGTCGCATTCTACGGATCCCTTAACTCCGTGGCGGCGGTTTGTGGTGGTGGTTTTTCCGGGTTCGTGGGTCATGATTGCATGGTCATGGAAACGCCGCCGGTATGGTTTTACCGGTGGCGTTAAGTCCGGGTCGGTGGACGTGTAATGAGGCCCAATGTTTTTGGTTTTTCCATCTGGAGAAAAGATGAAGAGATGAACAGATTATTTGGTGTTCAAACTCTGGAGCAAGCAACATAAGGTTGTCCTTGAGCAAAGCATAGGGCCTCCAAGTTGATTCCAGCAACCTTCAGTGACGGTCCTTGGGCTTTGTTGATTGACATTGCAAAGGCAAGTCGAACTGGGAATTGCAGACGTTTGAAGTTAAATGGTAAATCAGTTGGGATTAGAGGAATCCTTGGTATTAATATGTCTTCTCCCTTTGAAAATGCTGTCAGAATGGTAGCTTCAATGATGTGGGGAAAGATGTTTTTGATGCAGAGCCATATGCCATTGCACAGCTTTGGTGGGTCCAAGGTTCTCAGGAGCATGATGGGTGCCCCAATCCTCATGAGCAGGTTGTGAGATGGGACACCTGGTGGCTCCAATGAATTCAAAAACTCTCTTGGGTAAAAGGCAGCTTGAGCTGCTTAGGTGACTAATGGCCTCATTACGACCCTGCCGGTCCGGAAAGAATGGTGGTGGTAAAACTGCCACCACCGTCCTTTTCGGACCGACTGATTAAGAGTCCTGCAGGCGGGAGGTGTCACTCCCGCCTGTTCTGACCTAGCGGGTTTAACACCACCCGCCTGCAGGCGGAAATGGAAACACCGGCTCCGTTATAGACGGAACCAGTGTTTCCATTGTCCCCATCCCCATGGAGTCCTATGGGACTCCATAGGAATGGGGACTTGCACAATTCCGCCTCTGGAATTCCTGGGTCACTGGGGTCGTAATGCACCGGTAATTCCGGGAATCACGGAGGCGGAATGGTAATACGAGTCCGGCGGTAACCTGCCGTTCTTTCCGGCTCAGTTACCGCTGGACTCGTTATGAGGCCCTATGTCAATTGACTTGTAGTATTTGGCATCCCCAGGTAGTGAGTTTTGTATTTGAGCATTGATGTCATTAACACTCAGATTTTTGGGTGAACGGATTGCTTGCTGACACAGTCATTTGTGGTTTTGCAAGTGCAACTGGATGTTAGGGAAAACATTTGTTCAGTTCTTCAATGGACTTAACAATGTAGCAAAAGTTGTTTGGGAAAGTGATGAGTCCTGCTTGAGGGTCAGATGGAGTTTTGCGCTCTCCCAAAAGAAGCAGCTTTTGAGATAATTGCCCACTTGTAACATCTCCCAACAGGTGAACTTGCATGTTAGTGATTAGGGACATTTTCCTGAAAAATCTCCAGAGACAGGATGCTTTCAAGCAAGCATTAAGCTCATCAGCGGGTGTTGACCTTGGAATAACAGGCAGAGTCTGGCGAAAGTCACCTGCTAAAACAACTACTGCTCCTCCCATCAATAACTGGTTTTCTCATAAGTCTTTCAGCGTCCTGTCCAGAGCTTCAAAAGTCTGCTTGTGTGACATGGTGCACTCATCCCAAACAATGACACAGCACTGTTGAAGTACTTTGGCTTGTCCTGATCCTTTGGCTATGTTACAAACTGGCTCTGCTCCGTGAGCTAAGTTTAGAGGCAATATGAATGTTGAATGCACTGTTCGGCCACCTACCAGCAGTGTGGCAGCAATACCAGAGAAACTACGGCCCGAGCAATCCCTTTTTGCTGCTGAACCTTTGCCAGTAGCATGATTAAGACAAAGGTCTCTTCAGTTCCCCCAAGGGAATCAAGAACAAAAATGCCACCTTTATTGGCTTTTATGGCATTAAGGACTTCAAAATAGGCTGTTCTTTGGTCTGGTACCAAGTGTGGTTCGTTTGTGGCAACATATGCCTCCAGGGTGTCAGTGTTGTAATTTGGCTCGCGCAGAATTTCTGTGGAAAGGAGATTGTTGACACTTCTCAGTTGAGTTGGTAGTCCAAGTTGGCGAAGATCTTTTCCGGACATTGAGTGGCAAATGTCTTTTGATAAGAATGTGTGTCTTGTTGAAGATGACTTCAGAGAAATCGATTTACAGTGGTGGGTTTTGTCTTCTGAGTTGCAGAAGATGACCTCACTGAGATTCTGTTGGTATTTTCCCCACAGAGAGAGTGGATTTGAAATGGCATATGTGGTCAGCAGAATGCAAAAGAGATGTCTCACACAGGTTCGCAAGTGTGTGGCACTGGCTTCCTCCATAGCCATCTCCCAATGTTGGTCATTTTCAAGCAGTCCCCTCCTCTGGCAAGCCTCTCTGAAGGTTTCACACACCATTAGTTGTTTTCAAATCAGTAAATGAGGTGGGTCCTCTGACAACATGAAGTAGCATTCTCAAAAAGAAGCACTCCGCATTTGATGGATGTACTGTGTAGACACGACTGGGAGTCTGTGTAGATTTCACTCCAGGGTAGCCTTCAACATCTGCTCCCTGCTTGCGACGTTGAAATGGTTTTTTAGATGGATTCCATGTGTAGTACTGAGGAATGTCACTGTACAGAATGGTAGTTGCAAAAGGATCATTCTGGCAAAGTTCAAAGAAAGCAGTTAAGGTTGTCTTTGGCTGGTTCTCAAGTTGTTGGCGCACGTTGTCTTGGTTGAAGTACATTTTCTTTGTACATTCTCTAGGTGGACACTAGGATGAACAATGGTAGGAAAGCGTTCATGAAAGGGAAAGCTTTGAACCCTCCCAACTGCCTCATTGCTTCTTATGTACCTCCCCATTTGAAATGTGCGAACATCATCCAGATTTGCTCCACTTTTTTTTAAGCTCAAATACTGCTTGGTCCCTGCCCTTGTTAACATACTTGCAGATGTACATGATTGATTTGACCGATTGGCAAGATTCAACATTGATGTGAGATTGAAACATTTTGGACAACAGATGTGTATAAGGAACCAACCATTTGTTGTCAATCTCAATCTCCTGATAGGCTATTCCAACACGCATTTTGATCTTTGCTGTGAAACTACCATCTTCAGGTTTTCGTCGTCTTTGCAAAGGGTAGCCATCATCTCCAGTCTGTGTTTCTTGGATCAGGTCACATGGATACTTTTTGGAACACTTTCCATCAACCATGCAGGGATAATTTCCACATGGGCCATGAAGCAAGTTCTTGGTGATGATGTTAAAGAACAGGGGGGCTTCTTCAGGTTCCGGTAGTTCTGCAGAGATTACTTGGTCAATTTCTGTTGGACTGATTTTTTCTTTCAGCCAAATTAGGATGTGGGCATGGGGAAGGCCTCCCTTTTGCCATTCAATGGAGTTCATCCAGCACTGAGTGTCCCCAAAGTATTTGCATTTTGTGATGACGTCCATCAATTTAGCCATCAATTTAGCCAGTTTTCTTTTGAAAACTCGAGCAACCACGTGCCGACTGTCCAGGCCAAAATCTTTTTTAGGATTGCTGGCCAAAGAGGATTGCAAGTGAAGGTGATGACAAGGTCAGGCATCCGTAGTTCCTGCCATATTTCATTGCATCTTGCGCGTATTCATGCATGTGTCTTGCGCTGCTTGTGAAGGTTGCTGGCAAAATAACTATTTTGTCCAAGTCATTGGGATTGACATCATTGGCAATGGCATCTTTGAGGCGGATGTAGTCATCGACACGCAGCTTTTTTTGATTGATGCGTATGTAGTGCAAGCGTTCACTTTCGATCTTGGCATACATGTCAACAATGAACTGATGGAAAAGCTGACGACATTTGAGAATATGATTTTCCACTCCGACTCGTGTCATGATTCTGTGAGCATAAAGTCCATAGCAGAGACCTTTTTTCTTGGAAGAGGGTTGCCCGTAATTGGATCTGTCTGTGGTATGCCAAAGTAATAACCATCTTCGCCTTTCCAAAATATGATGGGATACTGGAGGGCATCATATGATCGATGTGTTCCTGCGACTCTTTGAAGGTTGGTGTTTCGTTTCTGAAGGACAATGTTGCATCATTCAAATCCATCACTCACCAAAACAATGGCAACTTCATCAATGGTAGGAGCATTGTACCTTCTTTCATGTTCTCCCTTGGGGTTTTGTCTGCTCTGATCACAACTTTGTAATCATCTGTTGGCATTTGTTCCAGTGCTGTCTTGAAAAGCTGAACATAGGCATTGTTTTCATGGAGAAATTGTTGCAAGTCCAAAACAATGTCTTGGTGAACATCAGCAATGTTGGAACACCTCTGTTTTGCCTCATTTGTCATCTCGCCCATGAGTAGATTTGGAGACATGTTAGCTGTTCGTTTGAAGGTGGGAGTAAAGATCTAGCTCGACGGTAGACTCGTCCCTGCACTTTGAAAATTGGGGTAAAGCCAGGTTCTCGAATTTCCTGAGTTGCGCCAAAAGATGTAATTTGAAAGCATGAATTGTACTTTCTGATGTTTTCCAGGAAATGTTTTGATGTAGGTGTGGTCCCCAACATAGATATTCCTAAATGATCAGGAATCGGGCAGAGGGAGTTAGTTTGACTTTCCCATTTGAGCAACACATTCTTGGTGGCTATTCTTTCCATTTGTATGCTCCGCAATGAGTGCAAATGGTTTCCATGCTTGCAATCACAACATTTGGATGCAGATGGTAATTGGAATTTACAATGCATATCATTTCCCCTGATGGTTGTGGCTCTTGTCCTCATGTTAGCAAGGCGTGCTTCAGTTTGGTCTGGTGTCTCATTTGCCCTGGAGGATGTTGCTCTTGTCCTCTTGTCAGCAAGTCTTGCTTCAGTTTGCTCTGGTGTGTCATGTGCCCGGCAGGATGTTGCTCTTGTCCTCTTGTCAGCAAGTCTTGCTTCAGTTTGTTCTGGTGTCTCATGTCCCCTGTAGGATATTGCTCCTGTCCTCTGGTCAGCAAGTCTTGCTTCAGTTTGGTCTGCCATCTCATTTGCCCTTGAGAAAGTTGCTCTTCACCTCTGGTCGACAAGTTGTGCTGCTGTTTGTTGTTGTTTCAGAAGCACTTGATATTGATTTTTGCTTTGCATCAGATGGTGCTTTTCCAAGTGATGTTCGTTTTTTGGGAGGCATGTTTCAATCACTTAATGGCTCCATCACATTTGATAACATATCCAAGAAAGATTGATTGATTGTGCCGTCTTCGCGTGAAGTAAATTTAAGTGAACTGTAACTTTGCCATTTCCCAGATTTGATACTTTTCTGAATTTAGCCTCCTTCTAGTATCTACTGTAGTGAATCGGGGTGAGCATCAGTAAATGAGGGTGTCTACAGAGTACATTTTTTGCATCCAAACATGGACTACAATCTTGCGCCAAAGAATGAGGAATCCATGCAAAATGTGGTAGACGTGGGTTCAACGGCGTGGATTTGTATAGCCGGACAAACATACACACACATATACAACATTTCTTTTGCATATAAGATTTTTGCATCCAAACATAGACTACGATCTTGCCCCAGACAGAAGACGAATCCATGCTGCAAAATTTGGTAGACGTGGGTTCAATGGTGTGGATTTGTATAGCCGGACAAACATACACACACACATACATACATTCAGCTTTATATATGAAGATTTTTGCATCCAAACATAGACTACGATTTTGACCCAAACAAAAGAGGAATCCATGCAAAATTTGGTAGACGTGGGTTCAACGGTGTGGATTTGTATAGCCGGACAAACATACACACACACATACATAAATTCAGCTTTATATATGAAGATTTTTGCATCCAAGCATAGACTACGATTTTGACCCAAACAAAAGAGGAATCCATGCAAAATTTGGTAGACGTGGGTTCAACGGTGTGGATTTGTATAACCGGACAAACATACACATACATTCAGATTTATATATAAAGATCAGCAGCATTTGACAGAGTGAATATAGCTAGACTCTGGTATGGGTCAATGTCTGCCACTGTACTAACCTATTAAAGCCCCTGAAAGCGGCATGAGTTGGCCCCATACCTCTTTTATCTTTATATTTCAGACCTAGGAAATGAATTGAGAAATGCTAGGGCCTTCCTGCTCAGTGGTTGATATATGCAGATGATTTGATCCCCTTTGATTTCACACCAATCGATCTACAAAGCAGTTCAGATGCCTTGAATTGTTAAATGAATAGCAGCAATTTGAAGTGAAGTCAAGAGAAGTCACTTTCTCACATCAGCACGTATACCTTTGTTGGAAACTGAACAACATGAACTTGGAGCCAATTTATATATTCAGGCTAATGAGTATTTGGGAGGCCGATAATGATAATTTACCCCAAACAATATGTGCTAAAGCTTTATTTTACTCCTCAAAATCAGTTATCAGAGTTAACGTCAAACTACAGCAGTTTCATATTTTTGCCAGTATTGAAATATAATAAGATTTATCAAAAAGGGCACCTGGTTGATGCCTTACTCTGCCCAGGTGGGTAACATGGTAAGAAGAACACAATTGAGCAAGGACATAAGTGTCTCACTGCTGAGTGCTTAGATGAACACAATCCTCAGAGATAGACACCTGTAGGTGGTGAAGTTTATACTAAGATGAATAGTTGTAACAAATATTTTTATGAGACGATTCAGTGAGCTGCAACAGGGTTTTAATTAGATTGCAGCGGGTGTTTTAAATACACGTAATCATAAGAAAAAGATACATCAGCCGGTGCACATTTTTGAGGTTAATTGACCAGTTAGTCGGGTACAAATGCTGGATATTTGTGGTCTCAATCAGATGCTTCTAAGTCTACTAGGGTGTCCTTGGGAAGGAAACCAGCAGACATAGTGATGTGATAGCATATGAGTAATCAGAACAATGTAAGGTTGAACAACAACAACACATAACAATACAGAAGGTCAACACAACAGTGTTTCGGCCAGGAAGTGAGCTTAAGTGAGCTCTGGTGGGACGCCCTTCATCAGGACAAGATGATTCCAAAGGCGGAGGTATCATAAGGGGTCTGTTGAGGTAAACAGACAGGGATGTTTTAGGAGTGTGTCAAAAAAGGCAAATCTAGCAGTAAAAGAGTGACATAAATCACAGAGGAGAAGAGCCGGTGCTTACCGGGTCTGGGGAGCGCAGTGGCTTGGAAGAGAACAGTGTCCAAATACACTGTTTAGAATTTACAAGGTCTTTTGATCCTGTGGACAAGACAAAATGCATTTAGTTGTCCGTCTCTCTTAGAATAGAGTAAGTATCGCCAGATGGGTGTAGTATTTGGCATCCCCAGGTAGTGAGTTTTGTATTTGAGCATTGATGTCATTAACACTCAGATTTTTGGGTGAACGGATTGCTTGCTGACACAGTCATTTGTGGTTTTGCAAGTGCAACTGGATGTTAGGGAAAACATTTGTTCAGTTCTTCAATGGACTTAACAATGTAGCAAAAGTTGTTCGGGAAAGTGATGAGTCCTGCTCGAGGGTCAGATGGAGTTTTGCGCTCTCCCAAAAGAAGCAGCTTTTGAGATAATTGCCCACTTGTAACATCTCCCAACAGGTGAACCTGCATGTTAGTGGTTAGGGACATTTTCTTGAAAAATCTCCAGAGACAGGATGCTTTCAAGCAAGCATTAAGCTCATCAGCGGGTGTTGACCTTGGAATAACAGGCAGAGTCTGGCGAAAGTCACCTGCTAAAACAACTACTGCTCCTCCCATCAATAACTGGTTTTCTCATAAGTCTGTCAGCGTCCTGTCCAGAGCTTCAAAAGTCTGCTTGTGTGACATGGTGCACTCATCCCAAACAATGACACAGCACTGTTGAAGTACTTTGGCTTGTCCTGATCCTTTGGTTATGTTACAAACTGGCTCTGCTCCGTGAGCTAAGTTTCGAGGCAATTTGAATGTTGAATGCACTGTTCGGTCACCTACCAGCAGTGTGGCAGCGATACCAGAGGAAACTACGGCCCGAGCAATCCCTTTTTGCTGCTGAACCTTTGCCAGTAGCACGATTAAGACGAAGGTCTCTTCAGTTCCCCCAGGGGAATCAAGAATGAAAATGCCACCTTTATTGGCTTGTATGGCATTAAGGACTTCAAAATAGGCTGTTCTTTGGTCTGGTACCAAGTGTGGTTCATTTGTGGCAACATATGCCTCCAGGGTGTCAGTGTTGTAATTTGGCTCGCGCAGAATTTCTGTGGAAAGGAGATTGTTGACACTTCTCAGTTGAGTTGGTAGTCCAAGTTGGCAAAGACCTTTTCCGGACATTGAGTGGCAAATGTCTTTTGATAAGAATGTGTGTCTTGTTGAAGATGACTTCAGAGAAATCGATTTGCAGTGGTGGGTTTTGTCTTCTGAGTTGCAGAAGATGACCTCACTGAGATCCTGTTGGTATTTTTCCCACAGAGAGAGTGGATTTGAAATGGCATATGTGGTCAGCAGAATGCAAAAGAGATGTCTCACACAGGTTTGCAAGTGTGTGGCACTGGCTTCCTCCCTAGCCATCTCCCAATGTTGGTCATTTTCAAGCATTCCCCTCCTCTGGCAAGCCTCTCTGAAGGTTTCACACACCATTAGTTGTTTTCAAATCAGTAAATGAGGTGGGTCCTCTGACAACATGAAGTAGCATTCTCAAAAAGAAGCACTCCACATTTGATGGATGTGTACTGTGTAGACACGACTGGGAGTCTGTGTAGATTTCACTCCAGGGTAGCCTTCAACATCTGCTCCCTGCTTGCGACGTTGAAATGGTTTTTTAGATGGATTCCATGTGTAGTACTGAGGAATGTCACTGTACAGAATGGTAGTTGCAAAAGGATAATTCTGGCAAAGTTCAAAGAAAGCAGTTAAGGTTGTCTTTGGCTGGTTCTCAAGTTGTTGGCGCACGTTGTCTTGGTTGAAGTACATTTTCTTTGTACATTCTCTAGATGGACACTAGGATGAACAATGGTAGGAAAGCGTTCATGAAAGGGAAAGCTTTGAACCCTCCCAACTGCCTCATTGCTTCTTATGTACCTCCCCATTTGAAATGTGCGAACATCATCCAGATTTGCTCCACTTTTTTTTAAGCTCAAATACTGCTTGGTCCCTGCCCTTGTTAACATACTTGCAGATGTACATGATTGATTTGACCGATTGGCAAGATTCAACATTGATGTGAGATTGAAACATTTTGGACAACAGATGTGTATAAGGAACCAACCATTTGTTGTCAATCTCAATCTCCAGATAGGCTATTCCAACACGCATTTTGATCTTTGCTGTGAAACCACCATCTTCAGGTTTTCGTCGTCTTTGCAAAGGGTAGCCATCATCTCCAGTCTGTGTTTCTTGGATCAGGTCACGTGGATACTTTTATGGAACACTTTCCATCAACCATGCAGGGATAATTTCCACATGGGCCATGAAGCAAGTTCTTGGTGATGATGTTAAAGAACAGGGGGGCTTCTTCAGGTTCCGGTAGTTCTGCAGAGATTACTTGGTCAATTTCTGTTGGACTGATTTTTTCTTTCAGCCAAATTAGGATGTGGGCATGGGGAAGGCCTCCCTTTTGCCATTCAATGGAGTTAATCCAGCACTGAGTGTCCCCAAAGTCTTTGCATTTTGTGATGACGTCCATCAATTTAGCCATCAATTTAGCCAGTTTTCTTTTGAAAACTCGAGCAACCACGTGCCGACTGCCCAGGCCAAAATCTTTTTTAGGATTGCTGGCCAAAGAGGATTGCAAGTGAAGGTGATGACAAGGTCAGGCATCCGTAGTTCCTGCCATATTTCATTGCATCTTGCGCGTATTCATGCATGTGTCTTGCGCTGCTTGTGAAGGTTGCTGGCAAAATAACTATTTTGTCCAAGTCATTGGGATTGACATCATTGGCAATGGCATCTTTGAGGCGGATGTAGTCATCGACACGCAGCTTTTTTTGATTGATGCGTATGTAGTGAAAGCGTTCACTTTCGATCTTGGCATACATGTCAACAATGAACTGATGGAAAAGCTGACGACATTTGAGAATATGATTTTCCACTCCGACTCGTGTCATGATTCTGTGAGCATAAAGTCCATAGCAGAGACCTTTTTTCTTGGAAGAGGGTTGCCCGTAATTGGATCTGTCTGTGGTATGCCAAAGTAATAACCATCTTTGCCTTTCCAAAATATGATGGGATACTGGAGGGCATCATATGATCGATGTGTTTCTGCGACTCTTTGAAGGTTGGTGTTTCGTTTCTGAAGGACAATGTCGCATCATTCAAATCCATCACTCACCAAAACAATGGCAACTTCATCAATGGTAGGAGCATTGTACCTTCTTTCATGTTCTCCCTTGGGGTTTTGTCTGCTCTGATCACAACTTTGTAATCATCTGTTGGCATTTGTTCCAGTGCTTTCTTGAAAAGCTGAACATAGGCATTGTTTTCATGGAGAAATTGTTGCAAGTCCAAAACAATGTCTTGGTGAACATCAGCAATGTTGGAACACCTCTGTTTTGCCTCATTTGCCATCTCGCCCATGAGTAGATTTGGAGAAATGTTAGCTGTTCGTTTGAAGGTGGGAGTAAAGATCTAGCTCGACGGTAGACTCGTCCCTGCACTTTGAAAATTGGGGTAAAGCCAGGTTCTCGAATTTCCTGAGTTCCGCCAAAAGATGTAATTTGAAAGCATGAATTGTACTTTCTGATGTTTTCCAGGAAATTTTTGATGTAGGTGTGGTCCCCAACATAGATATTCCTAAATGATCAGGAGGCGGGCAGAGGGAGTTAGTTTGACTTTCCCATTTGAGCAACACATTCTTGGTGGCTATTCTTTCCATTTGTATGCTCCGCAATGAGTGCAAATGGTTTCCATGCTTGCAATCACAACGTTTGGATGCAGATGGTAATTGGGATTTACAATGCATATCATTTCCCCTGATGGTTGTGGCTCTTGTCCTCATGTTAGCAAGGCGTGCTTCAGTTTGGTCTGGTGTCTCATTTGCCCTGGAGGATGTTGCTCTTGTCCTCTTGTCAGCAAGTCTTGCTTCAGTTTGCTCTGGTGTGTCATGTGCCCGGCAGGATGTTGCTCTTGTCCTCTTGTCAGCAAGTCTTGCTTCAGTTTGTTCTGGTGTCTCATGTCCCCTGTAGGATGTTGCTCCTGTCCTCTGGTCAGCAAGTCTTGCTTCAGTTTGGTCTGCCATCTCATTTGCCCTTGAGAAAGTTGTTCTTCACCTCTGGTCGAAAAGTTGTGCTGCTGTTTGTTGTTGTTTCAGAAGCACTTGATATTGATTTTTGCTTTGCATCAGATGGTGCTTTTCCAAGTGATGTTCGTTTTTTGGGAGGCATGTTTCAGTCACTTAATGGCTCCATCACATTTGATAACATATCCAAGAAAGATTGATTGATTGTGCCGTCTTCGCGTGAAGTAAATTTAAGTGAACTGTAACTTTGCCATTTCCCAGATTTGATACTTTTCTGAATTTAGCCTCCTTCTAGTATCTACTGTAGTGAATCGGGGTGAGCATCAGTAAATGAGGGTGTCTACAGAGTACATTTTTTGCATCCAAACATGGACTACAATCTTGCGCCAAAGAATGAGGAATCCATGCAAAATGTGGTAGACGTGGGTTCAACGGTGTGGATTTGTATAGCCGGACAAACATACACACACATATACAACATTTCTTTTGCATATAATATTTTTGCATCCAAACATAGACTACGATCTTGACCCAGACAGAAGAGGAATCCATGCAAAATTTGGTAGACGTGGGTTCAATGGTGTGGATTTGTATAGCCGGACAAACATACACACACACATACATACATTCAGCTTTATATATGAAGATTTTTGCATCCAAACATAGACTACGATTTTGACCCAAACAAAAGAGGAATCCATGCAAAATTTGGTAGACGTGGGTTCAACGGTGTGGATTTGTATAGCCGGACAAACATACACATACATTCAGCTTTATATATAAAGATCAGCAGCATTTGACAGAGTGAATATAGCTAGACTCTGGTATGGGTCAATGTCTGCCACTGTACTAACCTATTAAAGCCCCTGAAAGCGGCGTTTGTTGGCCCCATACCTCTTTTATCTTTATGTTTCTGACCTAGGAAATGAATTGAGAAATGTTAGGGCCTTCCTGCTCAGTGGTTGATATATGCAGATGATTTGATCCCCTTTGATTTCACACCAATCGATCTACAAAGCAGTTTAGATGCCTTGAATTGTTAAAAGAATAGCAGCAATTTGAAGTGAAGTCAAGAGAAGTCACTTTCTCACGTTAGCACGTATACCTTTGTTGGAAACTGAACAACATGAACTTGGAGCCAATTTATATATTCAGGCTAATGAGTATTTGGGAGGCCGATAATGATAATTTACCCCAAACAATATGTGCTAAAGCTTTATTTTACTCCTCAAAATCAGTTATCAGAGTTAACGTCAAACTACAGCAGTTTCAAATTTTTGCCAGTACTGAAATATAATAAGATTTATCAAAAAGGGCACCTGGTTGATGCCTTACTCTGCCCAGGTGGGTAACATGGTAAGAAGAACAAAATTGAGCAAGGACATAAGTGTCTCACTGCTGAGTGCTTAGATGAACACAATCCTCAGAGATAGACACCTGTAGGTGGTGAAGTTTATACTAAGATGAATAGTTGTAACAAATATTTTTATGAGACGATTCAGTGAGCTGCAACAGGGTTTTAATTAGATTGCAGCGGGTGTTTTAAATACACGTAATCATAAGCAAAAGATACATCAGCCGGTGTACATTTTTGAGGTTAATTGACCAGGTAGTCGGGTACAAATGCTGGATATTTGTGGTCTCAATCAGTTGCTTCTAAGTCTACTAGGGTGTCCTTGGGAAGGAAACCAGCAGACATAGTGATGTGATAGCATATGAGTAATATGAGTAATCAGAACAATGTAAGGTTGAACAACAACAACACATAACAATACAGAAGGTCAACACAACAGTGTTTCGGCCAGGAAGTGAGCTTAAGTGAGCTCTGGTGGGACGGCCTTCATCAGGACAAGATGATTCCAAAGGCGGAGGTATCTTAAGGGGTCTGTTGAGGTAAACAGACAGGGATGTTTTAGGAGTGTGTCAAAAAAGGCAAATCTAGCAGTAAAAGAGTGACATAAATCACAGAGGAGAAGAGCCGGTGCTTACCGGGTCAGGGGAGCGCAGTGGCTTGGAAGAGAACAGTGTCCAAATACACTGTTTAGAATTTACAAGGTCTTTTGATCCTGTGGACAAGACAAAATGCATTTAGTTGTCCGTCTCTCTTAGAATAGAGTAAGTATCGCCAGATGGGTAGGGACTTACCTATAGGAACCCCGATGTAGGGTGTTTCATCAGGTTAGCATCGGGTGACGCTGTGTCAATCCGCCAAGGGATGACTGTGGATAAAATGAACATAAGGTCCGGGTCAGGACATGTGTCAGGGTCTCGTGATGGTCTAGGTGCCCGTGTGACACAGAGTGGTGAGATAGGCGTGACATGCGTTAGTGGGGAGAGGCCTGCATACAACCATGTTCTCCCATCAGTAGCAGATATGCTACAATGATGCATGTACCTGTGCGGATTGGAGTGCTGTTGAGTGCGGGGTACAGTGTAGCCCAATGATGTTGCGTGGACTAGGTTGTGAGAATTAAGTCAAAGACAGAACGTTTGTGCATCAACACCCTTAGTTGTTGTGGGATGTGCTGTACTATACGGTATAAGGACAAATCTAATGCTAGGAGCATTAGGCCCTGGGCGTGGCAGATTCACCAGTGGTAGCCAAAATACACCAAGTGATCGCATAATGCGGCACAATGCGGTCGCATGTGGTAACTTGTGGCACCTAAAGGCGACTAGATTGGCTCTATCACAATGTGTGTGTTTAAAAGCACAAAGGAGTGCTGTACGTGGCCATGTGTGCGGTCGGGTGAGAGCGATCATAATCGTTGGTCAATGTGAAAAAACACGACTCACCTCGAGGTAGGAGACTGGATGTCTGCAGCGGAATGTCTGTAGACGAACACGAGACCCGTGGATGGTGCACCGTGTCGGTTCACTGTTCGTTACTGAGAACAAGTTAGGTGGCCATTTTAAGATGTTCACTAATGGGGTGTTCGTGGGAGTGCCTGATGCACATTAACTAAAATCGAAAAATTAAATTTGAAAAAATTAATCAAAGCGGCGGCCCATGGATATGGCCGGCACGATGTCATGAGCTATTGTAATGAATACCATGACATGCCCAGTGGCGAGCGCGTGTGAGCAGGCAAAATGTTTGGCGACTAAGACATAGGGTGCACATAGAGAAGGTCATAGCTTGTGAAAATTGCACACTTGTGAAGCATGATTGCACGGAAACATATACACGTTGTGTTCAGTGTCATATGCACATTCATTTTTGTTACATATGATTGGCCGTGGAGTATGTACATCAGCAAGCATTGCATTACATATTGTCGCCAGTGTCATTGGTTGGTGCATAGTCAACGCATGGTTAGTCCAACTTGGGGCTACAGAACAATATTCACATGGTGTTTTTTTAGTTCAAAGGTCATTACAAATTCTTTGTGGTACACTTGGTCGGCTGCGGAGAATGTCCATCAGCAGGCGTTGTTCCAGGGCAGCTATATTACATATTACTGCAAGTGTCTTTGGTTGGTGCATGATCATTACATACTTTGTCCAACTGGAGGGTGAGGTACAGCCTTTACATGGTGGTCAAAAGGTGGTATAAAAGCATGGTACACAACACATGGTATAAAAAACAGATGGTATAAAAGATGGTATAAAAAACAGAGTACAAAAAATAGAGTATTAAAAACAGATCACTCAGGGTGTTCGGTGTTAGGACAAAAGAGGAGTCATATGAAATGCTTCCATTCCACAGTGACATTTAACCCTTTCTTGACAGTGTCCAATTTATGAACCCATTTTTGTTCAAGGCGGGTCAAGGTTTTATCGATGTCCCCACCTCTTCTGCTCGAGGAGACCTTTTGTATTACCACCCACTTGAGGTCCATGTTAGTGTGGTTTTTGCGGACATAGTGATCAACAAGTGGTTTGTCCGGTACTTTGTTTTTTATGCATGAGCGGTGCTCACATATCCTGGTCTTGACTGGTCTCATGGTTTTGCCCACGTAGAGGAGCCCACATGGGCAGGTTATGATGTAAATGACCTGTTTGGTGTTGCAGTTTGTATGCTCTAGTAGGTTCCATTTGACATTTTCGTGAAGAAATATTTTGGTGGTTTTGAAAGCAAACAGTGGGATTAAAAAAAAAAACGCAACATCAAAGAGACTTTGGTACATACCTTCATCGAACCTACCAGACAGATCAACACTCTATGGAATCTACCACGAACACAAGGCCACTACAGATGCGGCAATTGTACAGTATGCCAATTCACCGAAACCACCAAAATAGTGGGCCTTCTTGGCAAGATCCGTGATGTGAGGAGAGAGAGGAGTCAAAGATGACCCCAAGGTTTTTTGCCTCACAAGAGGGTGAGGGGCGGGGACCCATAGAGGGCAGACAGAGGGTGGGGGAGAAAGATATCAGTCTTACTGCCAATAAGGCAGAGATCATAGGCAGCACATCATGCCTGAATAGCACTCAGACAGTCTGGGATGAGAGAGGAGGAAGAAGAGGCAGTAGAGGGAAGCTTGAAGGAGAGCTACATGTTGCCTGCATAACACTGGAAGTGAGGAGAGAAGAAGGAGATCAGGTGGGTGTCAGAAGTTGCACAGGGCACCCAGGTAGGTTTGGGGTGGCTGTCCTGATGTAAGGGGACATGCAAGCACATACAGCAGGAGACTAAACAAGACGGAAGAATAGACAAGGTAATTCAGAACAACAGAACAGGATGAAAGGGCAAGTCTCAATGGTGAACAAGAAGGGGTGGGAACCATGCACTGGACAAACAATGAGGAATTCCACTTGGGGTGTATACACAGGTTGGACTAGAGACTACCCACAGATATAAGGGAAGCTCAATACCTCTGTGTAAGTTACTTTTACAGGCATCATGCCATTGAGGCCCATGGAAGGGGACAGCAAGAGTGGCTTCTGTTTCTGGCCCCTAGGGCACAAACAAGGAGTTTACTTACACGAGACAAGCTGGTAAAGGTCCAGCCGGAAACATACAATGGATGCCCTCTGAGGGAACAGAAAGCAACACACTGTTACATTAAATTCACTATAGACTACAAGGAAAACTAGACAAAGGAAGGGGCAGAGATTTCCTGCTGGGAAACCCAGGAGCCAAACCTTGAACAAAGGAATAACAGAAGCACCAGTGAGGACAAGAACAGAAACGGAAATATCTAGGGAAGAATAGGCAGTCAAAGTAAGCAAGGTTCAGGACAGAGACCAGGAATGAAAGAGGAAAAGCAAGTAGAAAAGAATCTAAGTGCAATGGTAGAGGAAACTGGAACTGCAGACTACAAACTAAGGACCGGAATCAAGGAAGAGTGGAATGAACTGTAGACCAGGAACAATTAAAACTCAGGACTGAAACTCTGGACTAGGAACACAAGGACTGAACAGCAGAGTGGTAACATGGAATTCAAGGAACTGTACATCTATACTGGAATAACATGGGCCGGACTGCAGACACAGACAGGTAGCAAAGAAACTCAGGACTGGAAACTTGGAAGCAAAAGCCAGGTGCCATGGACTATGGGCATAGAACAATGATCTGCAGGCATGGAACAAGATAATAGGTGGTAGAGAGCAAGGGGCTGCAGACAGGGAACAGAAGACTGTGAGCAAGGGAGCAAGGCTGCAGTGCAAGAAGCACAGAGGAGCAGGGCAGAAGGCAGGGAAGAGTACGCAGAGTAGCAGGGCTGCAAGGCAGGGAGCACAGGGAGCACAGGAGCAGGAGAATGTTCTGGCGCCACAGGAAACAGCAGAATTCCCAAGGCTTATGGTACAAAGGGCTGGGAGCGAACTCAATGCAAGAGGCCTGTGTTCTTGTAGACAGTTAAATACTGACCTTCCAGTGCTGAAGAAGGCCCATTAGCAGCACCTGGAGGAGCACACCTGAAGGTAATTTGACTCCTCCCTCTCTGGTCCTGGGAAAATGAAAACCTCACTGATCTCTAGGGCTTCTGGGGATTGTGGTTCCAAGACTGATTTATAGGAATAACGAGGGAATGAGAACTGCCACAAGGTGTATTATAGGAATTGAAGTCTATGGGCCTCATTACAACCCTGGCGTTGGACCATGGTGCTATTAGATTAGATTCCGCCATGGTGGATGGCGGATTTACCGCCCCATTCCATTCACCATGGCCCCTCCCCCATTCCCATTTTTGGCCCATAGGGCTCAATGGGAATGGGGAAGGCGCTAATTACGGCACCGTAAATTACGGTGCCGTAATTAGCACCAAGGTCCCTTAGCGGGATGGACTTTAACGCCTGCAAAAAGCAGACGTTAAAGTGTGAATCTGGCGTTAAGGGTTTAACGGCGCCGCAGCCTTTTACGGCGCCGTTAACCCCTTAACGCCAGGGTTGTAATGAGGCCCTATGTTTTCAACTATACAGATTTGTGAAAGGAAATATTCAATAATGATATAGGCTCTTCTCTGACGATGGTAGAAAACACCCTGCATGTCTGCAGAAAGCGCCACCCAGCAACATAACAGTATCCCTCCTCGAAGATCCAGTGCTTGAAGGAAAAAAGGGAAAGAGTCATTATTTGTCATAGTGTGCATAATGACAGAAATTACCAGACACAGCTGCAAAAACCAACACCCTCCATGTGTTGCTGAATGGCAGTCCTTCCAGCGACACAAAGAAACATTCTTTATATTCTCAGAAGCCCTGACTCTTTTATTGATAAGCCATCTGGTACCTGATGACAGTTGGAGTCTTCAGGCCTGTAGTAATGGGAAATTATGTGATTTTGCTTCTTTGGCAAAAAACGGCATTTCGTCAGCTCCAGGCAACCCAGAAAATGTTGGAGATAGAGGAAACTGTTCTTCTGCTGTAGCAATATACAGGCCAATTCATGGAATCAACGTGCGCCGAAAAAACGGCGCACGCGTGCGAAAACGTGCGATTCGAAGTGAAATAGCAAAAATCGCAGTGCAAGTGCGATTATCGCAGTGCAAGTGCGATTATCGCACAGAAAACATCGCACATCTATTCATGGAAGTCCGTGCACGCGCGAAATGAGGGATGTGCGCTGAAAAAGTGCGCTGCGCACGCTGGCGCACAGGTCATCGAACGCCGTGCGATAAGGCCACAGCGAATTCGCACATAGCGCGGCGCACATAACAAAAGTAGGCGTAACACGGGGCGTCACACGCAGAATGGGGAACAACTCGTGAAAATGTGGGCGTCACGGGGGAAATACAGGAGGCAAGTGCGCAGAACGCCCACACGCTCGCCTACAACACGTATTCATGGAATCGAATAGGGAAAAACAGCGCACGGCCAAAGACGCGCACAGGCCCATACATGTCCGCCACACGAAAGCAGGCGGTAGCGTCCCTGCGCAGGAAAAAAATGTGCGCCAAAGTCCTACACGCGCGAGAAGGCCCACACGCGATCGGGCCTGGGGGAACGTGTGCGTGTATTTCAGGGGTGCGCGTGAAGTTCCACACGCGATTGGCCTGGGCGCGTGTATTTCAGGGGTGCGAGAGAAGCTTCTCACACGCGATTGGCCTGGGCGCGTGTATTTCAGGGGCTCGCGGGTGTTTTCACACATGACCGGGCCTGGGGGAGCGGGGTACGTGTATTCCAGGGGCTGGCGGGTGTTTTTACACGCGATCGGGCCTGGGGGAGCGTGTGCGTGTATTTCAGGGGTGCGTGAGAAGTTCCACACGCGATTGGGCTGCGTGCGGGTATTACAGGGGTGCGCGAGAAGCTTCTCACACGCGATTGGCCTGGGCGCGTGTATTTCAGGGGCTCGCGGGTGTTTTCACATGCGATCGGGCCTGGGGGAGCGGGGTACGTGTATTCCAGGGGCTCGCGGGTGTTTACACACGCGATCGGGCCTCGGGGAGCGTGTGCGTGTATTTCAGGGGTGCGCGTGAAGTTCCACACGCGATTGGGCTGCGTGCGGGTATTACAGGGGTGCGCAAGAAGCTTCTCACACGCGATTGGCCTGGGCGCGTGTATTCCAGGGGTTCGCGTGAAGTTATTCACGCGATCGGGCCTGGGGGGGAGCGGGGTACCACTCATCGTCTGCCTTGCGTGTAGAAGAATGCGTAGCCAACACCCGCTGTGAAGTAATAGCATGTGAACCCCAACGGATGGAAAACACACGCACCGCACGAAAAGCACGTACAGAGCAGTGTAAAGGCACGCAGGATCTCCAAGCCCTGCCAGGGCAACGCCCGTGCGTGAAACGCCACAGACGCGCTTACGCTGTAAGGGCCTTTGGTCCAATGAAATCGCGTACGCATGCTGATGCGCCTACGCGCTAAGACCCTTTCCTCGAATTTCACGCTGACGTGCAGGATTTTCACGTGCCAAATCACTCCGTATCAAGCTGGCCATGCGAAAACACACGGAAGACCACGCTCCTGCCCAGAAGGCCGAATCACTGCCCCCCAGTGCCCCGAGCAGCCTCCCACGTGCCATCTGCTGCTGCCTGCCTGCCTGCCTGCCTGCCACCGTGCCCTGCCATTTGGTGCCTGCACATCAGCCATCTGCAGGGGTCCAGTTGTTGTGTCCACCCCTGCTGGAACAGAAGACTCCCGACTCGGATAACATCGCTCTACAGCCCAGCCCCAGGACCCAGTTGCCCACCCACTCCTGCCCCTGGGGTTGCCAATGTCGGGCACATCAACATCTGGCACCAGTGGCAACCCCCGGCCAGAGGGGCAGAGGGGCACCAGCTTCACTGCCACCGAAGTTGGTGTCCTGGTGGAGCAAGTCCTGGGGCAGTATGATGCCCTCTTTGGATCGTCCCGCGCCAACAAGGAAGGACGGGAGAGGATCTGGGCCGACTGTGTGGTTGCCATCAACGCAGAGGGGGTGGCAACCCGCACCATCCAGAAGGTCAAGAAGCGCTGGGAGGACTCGAGGTCCAGGACCCTCATAAAGGCCCGGCGCCTCGTGGAGGGGGGCCGGGGCCGCATGAGTTCCATCCAGATGAGGGTCCTGGAACGCGTACACCCAGCGCTCCACGCCCAGGTCCTTGAGAGGGAGACCTGTCTGGAGTTGAGCGGTAAGTGTCCAAGCATTGCTGTGTGAGACAGGGCATGTTGCAGTGTGCTGGTTGTCTGATACTTGCCTGCATGTGTGACATAGCCATGTACGCATGCATGTGTGCAGGGACATCATGGTTATGCATGTGCGACCAGTAATGTGTGAACCGCACGGTTGTTGCATGTGTTTAAATGCGACATGGGGAGCCCTATGCAGATTGCAAACATGAAAGCATGGCAGTCTCTGTTCCTGGACAGGGGTGGGGGTGAGGGATGGGTGCTGATGCCAGGTACGTATATGGTGTCCATGTCTGTGTGCCTGACCTGCGTGTCTGTGACTTGTGAATGCCATGGATGCATGACACATGTCTGTGACAATTTACAGATTCACAGAAGCAGCCTAGTCATCCTTGTATGCACTGTGATTGGGGTGTACGGGGCCAGATGGATGTGACTGAGGTGAAGTGTGTGCATGTGATAGGCATGACCCATGATGCATTTGAGTATCATTACATTGTATGTTTCGAGAGACATTTGGACATGTATGGAAATGTCCATGGCATGCACCATGACTGTCACTGTGTGTGTTTTGCCTGGACTGACACATGTGTTGTGGAGTGACATGATGGAAGTGTACTCTGACAGTGGCACTCATCTGCTGTTGCTGCCTGTCTAGGGGACCATTGTACAGTACCCTGATGCTTGTGTTCTATGTCTCCCTCTACGCAGCGGCTAGTGAAGAAGGGGGCGGAGACGGCGCTGTGGAGCAAGGCGGCGGGGATGCCCCCACGGCTGCAGCGGAAAGGGGTGGGTGAGCCCCCACAGGGGCCTGCTACGGCGGTAGACGGTGAGGAGCCATCCAGGTTGGTGGTTTCCACAGAGGAGGAGGAGGCCTCCACTGAGGCGCACATGGGGCCTGGTGGGGGCATCCCTGCTGGTGCAAGTGGTGCAGTCCAGGGGCAGGATGCAGCACAGGTCACCGTGGAGGGGCCTGTGCATGTCGCTGTCCCTGACCCTGTGGGTGCACCAGCAGGGATGCCCCGTCCCAGGCCCGTCCGCAGGTAGAGGGGATGTCCATATCATCTGACTCCCCTCCACCTGCAGACGAGGGGACCCCTGGCCGTATGGAGAAGGTCCTGATTGGGGTCGCGATGCGCACGGCTGTGATTCGTGATGCTGTGCGTGCTTCCCAGGAGGAGCACGCACGTCATCACGAAGAGCACCGTGCCGATGTGGCCCAATTGGGATCGTCCATGTTCGGGGGTTTCCTGCATGTGTCGGCCAATCTGGCGGCCCTCTCCTTCTCTGTGGAGACTATACACCAGTCGTTCTCCTTGCCGTCTTCCGGCCCAGATGCCACCAGGGCCCCCTGTGGACCTGCCCCGACCAATGCAGCCACCTCGGTGGGGATCCCATCCCTGCCACAGTCGGGAGTCGGAGGTCCAGCAGGGGTGGACACACCAGCAACTGGACCCCAGCAGATGGAGGATGTGACGGCATCATCGGGCAGGGCACGTGCACGATGGCGTCGGTGGTTTCCATCAGCCTGGATGCCGTCGTGCTGGCACAGGCAGTTGCGTCGGAGGCAGCGGCAGGCTCGACGTGGGAGGCATCATGGCTCGGGGCGATCAACATCAGGGGTGCAGGCATCGGCCTGAGGGCAGGAGAACCCTGGAATGGGAGTGGCTTCCGTGTGGGAGCGGTTGGGCCAGCAGATAGGTGCGGAGCGGCAGCGGGCAGAGGAGGAACGGCTCACAATGGTCAGGGCGGAGAACTCCATGCGGAGGGCGCTGAGGCGGGCTGAGTGCCTCGAGGGTCTTCACAGGGAGTTTGAGCTGGACACTGCATTATCCCTGCGGGACCTCGGGGCCAGGGAACATGCCCGCCTCCAAGCCATTGAACAGGAGTTCGATGATGCCCTGGCCCATGACAACAACCAGTGAGCAGTCGGACTAGCCCGCTGCCCTTGTAAATAGTTATGTAGTTAGTGTAGGTTTCCTTTGCTTTTTTATTTATTTTTGACCTTTTGGACAATGGGCCACATTTTTGTATATAGTTTTATTTTATTAGGTAATTTTTATGTAGGTTTCATTTCTTCATTTGGGATCATGAACCCTGGTTTGTTTCTCTGTATATAGTTGACTGTTGGATTTTTTTATTTTTTTTTGGATTTAACCATGGAGCAATGGTTTTCGGTTTTGTTTTTACCTTGGATTTACTTTCTTGAACTGTGACTTTGGACACCTTTCCTTTGGATTATGATTTGTCGTTTTTCATTATTTTACAGACACGCTGCTTTTGGTTTTTGATTCCCATTGTCATTTGTTTATTTTTAATTCCATTTATGCTGTTTTTAATACATTTTTTTCATCAAACTTCAATGTGTAGTATCATCTCATTGGTATCATGCATATCATGATATGGGTTTTGAGATTCACTGACACCCATTGGGTGTGTGTGAGGGCCATGTGTTCATTTCCAGACTTGCTATTGGGGTTCTATCATGTCATTGCCATTTCTAGGTGGGTGGATGCAATACTCAAGTGGGTGTTTTGCATTTGGAGGCTGACCATAAGGGCCAGGGATCTAGATTGTGATGACATGTTGGCTGGGGGACATGTGTGGGGGCCTGCTGGCAGGTGCCCCACAGTGCTGGGGAGTGGGGGTGGTGGGGAACATGTGTTGGACATGGGTGGGGGCCTGCTGGCAGGTGCCCCACAGTGCTGGGGGGTGGGGGTGGTGGGGAACATGAGTTGGACATGGGTGGGGGCCTGCTGGCAGGTGCCCCACACTGCTGGGGGGTGGGGGTGGTGGGGAACATGATTTGGACATCGGTGGGGGCCTGCTGGCAGGTGCCCCACAGTGCTGGGGAGTGGGGGTGGTGGGGAACATGAGTTGGACATGGGTGGGGGCCTGCTGGCAGGTGCCCCACAGTGCTGGGGGGTGGGGGTGCAAGGGGACATGAATGGGGGCCTGGTGGAGGGTGCCCCTGCACTGCTGGGGGGTGGGGGTGCAAGGGGACATGAGTGGGACATGAGTGGGGGCCTGCTGGCAGATGCCCCGCAATTCTGGGGGTGGGGGTGCAAGGGGACATGAGTTGGTGATCATTAGTGCAAGGAGACATGTGCCTTTGCTGGGGGGCATGCCCATGTTGGGTGGGCTGCCTGCGGGACATGACCAGGGATGCAGGGTAGTCCCCTGTGGTGTGGGCTGCCTGCAGGGGCCGTGGAGGGTGTACAGGGAACACCTGGGAGGACCCACACTGGCGAATCACATGTAGGACTCCCCGGCACCCCTGAAATACACGTAGCCTGCTGAAAGCGCGTGTGGAACTTCTCGTGCACCCCTGAATTACACGCACACGCTCCCCCAGGCCCGATTGCATGTGAAACCACCCGCGAGCCCCTGAAATACACGCGCCCAGGCCAATCGCGTGTGAAACCACCCGCGCGCCCCTGAAATACACACACCCAGGCCAATCGCGTGTGGAACTTCTCGCGGACCCCTGAAATACACGCACACGCTCCCCCAGGCCCGATCGCGTGTGAAACCACCCGCGAGCCCCTGAAATACACGCGCCCAGGCCAATCGCGTGTGGAACTTCTCGCGCACTCCTGTAATACACGCGCCCAGGCCAATCGCGTGTGGAACTTCTCGCGCACCCCTGTAATACACGCACACGCTCCCCCAGGCCCGATCGCATGTGAAACCACCCGCGAGCCCCTGAAATACACGCGCCTAGGCCAATCGCGAGTGGAACTTCTCGCGCACCCCTGAATTACACGCACACGCTCCCCCAGGCCAATCGCGTGTGGAACTTCTCGCGCACCCCTGTAATACACGCACACGCTCCCCCATGCCCGATCGCGTGTGAAACCACCCGCGAGCTCCCGAAATACACGCGCCCAGGCCAATAGTGTGTGGAAATTCTCGCGCACCCCTGAATTACACGCACACACTCCCCCAGGCCCGATCGCGTGTGAAACCCCCCGCGAGACCCTGAAATACACGCGCCCAGGCCAATCGCGTGTGGAACTTCTCGCGCGCCTCTGAAATACACGCACCCAGGCCAATCACGTGTGGAACTTCTCGCGCACCCCTGTAATACACGCGCCCAGGGCAATCGCGTGTGGAACTTCTCGCGCACCCCTGTAATACACGCACACGCACCCCCAGGCCTGATCGCGTGTGAAACCACCCGCGAGCCCCTGAAATACACGCGCCCAGGTCAATCGCGTGTGGAACTTCTCGCGCACCCCTGGATTACACGCACACGCTCCCCCAGGCCCGATCGCGTGTGAAACCACCCGCGAGCCCCTGAAATACACGCGCCCAGGCCAATCGCATGTGGAACTTCTCGCGCACCCCTGTAATACACGCACACGCTCCCCCATGCCCGATCGCGTGTGAAACCACCCGCGAGCTCCCGAAATACACGCGCCCAGGCCAATAGTGTGTGGAAATTCTCGCGCACCCCTGAATTACACGCACACACTCCCCCAGGCCCGATCGCGTGTGAAACCACTCGCGAGCCCCTGAAATACACGCGCCCAGGCCAATCGCGTGTGGAACTTCTCGCGCGCCTCTGAAATACACGCACCCAGGCCAATCACGTGTGGAACTTCTCGCGCACCCCTGTAATACACGCGCCCAGGGCAATCGCGTGTGGAACTTCTCGCGCACCCCTGTAATACACGCACACGCTCCCCCAGGCCTGATCGCGTGTGAAACCACCCGCGAGCCCCTGAAATACACGCGCCCAGGTCAATCGCGTGTGGAACTTCTCGCGCACCCCTGGATTACACGCACACGCTCCCCCAGGCCCGATCGCGTGTGAAACCACCCGCGAGCCCCTGAAATACACGCGCCCAGTCCAATCGCGTGTGGAACTTCTCGCGCACCCCTGAAATACACGCGCCCAGGCCAATCGCGTGTGGAACTTCTCGCGCACCCCTGAAATACACGCACACGCTCCCCCAGGCCAGGTCGTGAGTGTGACTTCTTGCACTGGTACAGGGTTGGCGCAGCCCTTTGCGATGGTTTTGCGATCTTGATGGCTTTTCCTTGCGAGAGGGCGTTCTTGGGGGCGTAACTGGCGCTGCTGCAGGGTCGCTGCGCCACTCTGCGCCACATCTGCTTTTGGAGGCGAGAATCCATGAATACGCTGTGCGCGGGAATTGGTTTTATCGCACGCGGCTGGCGCAGACATTCGCACGGGCACGCTGTGTGCCAGCCGCATGCGACACTTTTGAGAGGAATTACATGAATCGGCCTGATAGTCACTGGTTGCACTCACAGTCTCACTAGAAAGGGGAGTTGTAACTTCAATAGCAAACTCAGATGATTCCAAGCGAGCCGAAGCAGGAATTTAAGGTGTTTCTCGGTCAATTGACTCCGGCAGTGCACTGTACTGTTCATCATCAGTAAACATAGTCTTCTCAGATGTAGAGCTTGCTGTAGTTTGGACTGATATGCAGCACCACTGGAGCGTTGAAGTTGATTCATGGCATCAGCACAATTATTTGAAAAGTGAAAAACTGTCTTCTGTTGCATTAGAAATTCTTGGAGCATCATGCTAATCACAGTACTCAGCATCAGAACTTCAAAGACTAGGCTAGAGTTCAAGTCTTCCTCCATGTTTGGAGGGATACATTTGTTTAAGGAATGGTTTGCAGTCTTTTGTGGCTGGGATACAGAAGAAACAGAAGGCTCAACTGGGCTGGTGAGTTTCATTTCAGGTTCAAGAATTGACACATCAAGAACAAGTCAATTGTTCACCTCTGAGCTGAAGACTGGAGCCACAGGTGAATCCAGTGGTATGATGAGTCCCGGGATTAGGGCAGTGGTGGTTTCTGACTCTAGGGAGAGACTGGAATCCCATGCGGGTTCTGTAGCAGAGACTAAGATATCAGTAGCAGAGCAGTCTTCAGAAAAGGTGATGGGCATGGGGCCAGGAATAGTCGCTACCTGATCAATGCTAGGAAAACATGAATATAGACCCTCGTTAGAGGTGGCAGAGGCAGCTTGGAATTACTTTTTGGGTGAGGCATGGCTTTTCTTAAGTTGGTAAGCATATGCTTTGTTAATGGCCTCCAACTGCTCTGCATGGGTTTCCATCAATCGATTTAGCTCATGACCAGGTCTGATTTAACTAAGGGTGATAAACAGAATGTCATGTTCGGTCACCTGGAATCTTGATCAGGTGACAAGTATCCAATGGAAAGATTGTGCAAATACAAATAAACATATTCATCATAAAGATCTTTGTGTCTTTTCAACTTCCAGAGGTACTCTTGTACTTGGTCTATGCTCATATTGTTTTCACATTCCAATAATTTAGGTGCTGATTTAGCAGGGATACTAGTTGTTGCAATGTGAGCACTAGCTGCTGGTTGGGAATGGACGCTAGCCACTGGGGTTGAGCTGATAAATCGCATGGTGTGTACTATTCTCTTATACATGGGTTGTACCCATTTGTCTTTGGGAAACTGAGTGACCTGTTTGGGAAACAGAGTTCCAGAAACAGGTTTAGGGCTCTGGCATGCAAGCCAAGCAGATCCTGCGCATACAACTTGAGCACTGGAATCCCCATTACATATTCTGGTTGAGAGTCTGCCTCTATGTGTGAAAAATCTTCGGCTGAAGCAGTGTTTGGACATTGGGCCAGAGGCATGGCAGCCTGGGATAAAGGAGTACATGGTTTGTGCACGGGCTAAGAGTTGAATGCAGTGGCAGAAGAAATGCTACCACACGCTCAATATTTTCTTGACACTCCTTATATGCGTTAGAAACTTCTCGTGCAAATACCTTGTCATTTGATTGCCCCAATTCACTACTCAGAACAGTCCTTTAGGAAAATAAAGGACAAATTCATGCTTTAGTCCTGTATAAATCTGAATGCTAGCACTCAATAGACCCCTCTTATTTAGATGCACGTTTATGGTGGTGTTATCATAAAGAGAGACAGGCATTTTTGATAAACCTTAATTCCAAAACATTGTAATTTCCCTCATAACAGCTGTCGGTCCACTGTATCAAACTCAGCACTCATGTCTAGGAATGCCACATAAACAGCACTGTTATCACTATTTCTACCTTTCTCAATTACTGTGACAAATGGTAGAATGGTATTTCCTGTGTCAGCGCCTTTTCTGAAGCTAGTTTGATGGATGGGAAGTATTTGATTAGTGTCCATCCTTCTGTGTATTCCCGTCAGCAAGATGTCTACAAATACTTTAGCTTGAGCATCTAACATGGTAATATTCTATAGCTAGTGGGTTCACATCTTGAACCATGTTTGTAGATGGTACAATGATACTTTCTCGCCAGCTGCAGTAGGGTTGCCTGTTAAGATAATGTGAGTAAATAATCTGTGTAATATTGGTCCCCAAACGGAGCAGCCCTTTTTTAACAAAGAATTGCATAATCCATCGGGTTCAGGGACAGTCGTTTTTAAAAATGTTTTTTTTTAAAACATCTTTTTATTAAGGTCTCAGCAGTTACATCGGCACCCAGATAACATATCATATGGTCCATATACAGCAAAGCATCATCACCTGTTAGGCAGTACATAGTTCACATATCTGTTTTGCTTTCCGAAAGCATGTCACATAGGTATGTTCTAAAGGGGCCCCAAATGTCCTTCGGTCGACTTGTGCGGGGTTGGGTGAGCACGTATTGTTCCTCGCATTCATTGATGTATGTTAGTTTACGCAGAAAAGTGTCCATGGTAGGGGGTTTCGGTCTTTTCCATGCTTGCAATATACATTTCTTGGGAGTAACACACAATACATTAAACAGTCTTCTGATTCTTTCCGAACATTTACCAATGTCCCGAACAGATATTTTTGGGGAGACAAATGTGGAGGGATCTGTGTGACATCAGTCAGCATGGCAGCCACCCTCTCCCAGAACCGCGTCACTTCCGGGGACTCCCAATACATATGATATGAGCCGCTTGCGGAGACCCACATTTGGGGCAATTGCCCGAATCATCTGGTGTGAATTTAGCAACCTTATTGGGCGTGTAGTGTAACCTGTTAAGAAATTTAAATTGTATCTGGCGTAGTCCCGCATTGAGGGATACCTTTTTCGTGAGTGCACAATATCTGCCCTATTTGTCATCATGTATTTGCATTTTCATATCTGTTTCCCATTTCTCTTTCACCCGGTTGGCCGCGGGAGTGTGGGTCTGTATTATCTTATACAATTTTGAGCTACCCAGCCCGTCCGGTGTCGTGAACAGTTGTATGCAAGGGTGAGAGGTGGGTTCGTCAGGGAATGACAGCCAGCATGCCTGATATGCAGATCTCATTCTATAATATTGTAGTATTCGGAGCAGGCCTCCTCCCATGCCTCTGGTGAACACAGCAAGGGTTACAAACTTCCCCTCTATGTACATATCTCCCACCTCCATCTCTCTGTCGGGGTCCCAGGCCTCCTGTATACTTGTGTCAAATGTAGGGGGGGATGTTTGGATAGTTCCAAAGGGGAGTCTCGGGGTTATAATGGATTTCTATATTCAATCTTTTAAATATCGCCCCCAGGCCCTCACGGTACAGCTCACAGGGTCAAATTCACATGTATCTCTGTGTCTCGTGTCATAAATGACTGATCTGACATCTGTGGGTGCAGTGGTGTACTCCTCTATCCAGGTGTGTGACGAGTTATCTGCATCATCATACCAGTGCCTTGCGAAATGCGCCTGCGCCACTGAGTAATAAAGCTCGAAGTCTGGCGCCACTATTCCCCCTGTATCATACGGTTCTGTCATCTTTTCCCAGCTAATCCTGGCCACCCCCTCGTTCCAGAGAAATGACACCGCCATGGACCTGAACCTGGAGAAGAATTCCTTTTCCGGCCATATGGGAATATTTACAAATAGGTATAGCAGTTTTGGGAGCACAATCATTTTAAGGATTGCGATTCTGTCGTGCAATGAAATTGAAAGATGCCTCCAAACCTTTAGTTTGGTATTGATTGTTTGCAGCACCTGGTCATGGTTATCCGTATAAAGGATCTGCTTATTGCCTGAAACCAACACCCCCAGGTATCTAATATTTCGGTCTGCCCACTTGAGGCCGTATGTCATAACTGGGCTTTTCGTGGAGGGGGTAAGCGGGAATATTTCTGACTTGGAGTTATTTATCGTGTAGCCGGAATACTGCGAATTCGTTAATGTCTGTCATGATGGGGTCAATGTTTTTATCCGGTTTGCGGACATATGGCAGCGTGTCGTCCGCATACAGTGATATTATTTGGGTAGCTCCTTTGAGTGTTATACCCCTGTTGTTATGTCTCAGCCGAACTGCCGCTGCCATGGGTTCTATTGTTAAAACAAAGAGTAGGGGAGAGAAGGGACACCCCTACCTGGTTCCCCTGCCCAGTTCAAACAGCTCAGATATGGTTCTATTTCTGCATACCTTCGCCCCGGGGGCAGTATATAGCAACCTGACATACTTGATAAAGTGGGGGCCTACCCCGAACGCCTCAAGAACCAAGAAGAGGTATTCCCAGGAGACTCAATCAAACGCTTTTTCGGCATCAAGCGACACTGCCACAGCTTGCTTGCTTGGATTTATTTATGCCATTATGTCGAATAACCTATGTAGATTTAAGGCAGTGGACCATCGGGGAATAAACCCACTTTGATCTGCATGTACCAGCGTGGGTGTAAAGGGTAACATGAGGTTCGCCAGTACCTTCGCAAAGATCTTAGCGTCCACGTTGATCAGGGATAATGGCCTATACGATGCCATATCTTGTGGCGGGCGTCTCGGCTTAGGCATTACCGTAATTATAGCCTCTCGCATTGTAGGGGGCAGTATTAGCTTTCCCAGGGCCTCCTCCCACAGTTCCAACATTAAAAGACTACTTCCTCCCGAAACTCTTTATAAAATTCAGCACTCAGTCCACCTGAGCCCGGTGCTTTACCAGATGTGAGCTCCTTGATAGCCTCGGTGAGCTCCTCTGCTGTAACGGGCTGTTCTAATACCAGTTTGCACTCCTCTGGGAGTTTGGGGAGATCTAGCGTAGCGAGGTAGTTTCTAATCTCAATGGGGGATTTCCTATCTCTATTCGAATAGAGATTTTTTATAATATTTAACAAATTCGTCATTGATTCTTTGCTCGCTGGTGATTATTACATCTAGTGCCGTTTGGATCGCGGCGATCGGGGTTGATTGTTTCTCTTGTTTGACCAAGTTGGCCAGCATTTTCCCTGCTTTATTACCCTCACCATAACTGCGCGCCCGGGCTGGGGATGCCATGTATTGTATTTCCTGTATTGCCAACTTGTCAAAATCTCTAAGGAGTTTGTGTATTTTGGCCAGTGTGTCTCCGCTATGTGTGTGGCTGTAAGTCTCTTCAATTCCCTCTCCACCCCCTCCAGTTCTGTGCGTATGCCTTTCAGTAGACCAGTGGTTTTGGATATCAAGGCCCCTCTTGCCCAGACTTTAAAGGCTTCCCATACTGTTGATATCTGGGCTACCGCCCCAATGTTATCTGTAAAGAAGTTAGCAATTTCATCGTGTAGGGTTTCGACAACATTTGGGTCCTTAAGTATATCTCTAGGCATTCTCCATCTCTGCGTCGGTCTAGGGGCCTCTTTCAGAATAATCTCCAACATAACCGGGGAGTGGTCCGACAGTGTGCAGGGCAGGATATCGCAATTTTGTAGCGCAGGAGCAATGTCCGAGTACGCGAACCAATAATCTATACGTGACACACTGTCATGCACAGAGGAGTAGAATGTATACCGTTTGTTGGTTGGGTGAAGTACTCTCCAGGCATCAATTAGGGATAATTGCGGAAGGATTTGTTTCAAGGTCAATGCCACTCTGGGAGGTGGCCTGTTCCCTTTGGAGGATCTATCCAGGGCCTGGTCTAGAGCGACGTTAAAGTCCCCCCCCTTATAACATTAGCCGCGTCATGATTAGTAAGGATCTCAAGCATTTGCAGGTAGAAGTCAGGGTCATTTAAGTTGGGGCCATAGGTTTTCACTAAGGTTATTTTTTTCCCCGCTATTTCCCCCCAGACCAGTACATATCTATCCATTGGGTCCGCCAAGTGGCCCTTTGCAAGAAAGCCCAACGAGTGATGTATGAGGGTGCAAACACCTCTGGACTGCGAGGAGTAATTGGTATAGTATCGCAGTTTGCCCCATTTAGCCAGTAAGTTCTCATTAACCGATTTCTGTGCGTGTGTTTCTTGCAGCATCAGAATGTGTGGCCCATGCCTGGTGACATAGCTGCCTACCTTCCTGGCCTTCATTGGATTGTTTAGGCCTCGGACATTCCATGACATTAGTCTTATTTTTAACCCATCACCCATTTTCCATGCAAACATATTGAAGTATACTGAAGCAACCTTGATTATACAAGTTATTAACATCTGAGTGGCGTCGGCGCTTGCGAGACCATATTTCAGTTAACCCACAACTTTCAACCGTTCTTGCTATTCCTCAAGACTTAAACTCGTCTGGGTGGCTGCAAACATACAACACATCCCCACTCTCCCTAACCCCCCTCCACCCACATCATCTGCCCCAACTTGACGATGGACCCTGATAACTGTTAGGAACATTCCTGAGGGTGCTTCGTTGCATCACGAGGCTACCCGACCGGCTCACGGCCCGCTTCTCATTACTTGGAGCCAGCATGGGGGCCAAACAATTTCGAAGCCCAGAAGGATACTTGCATGTGTCGGGTTACACAGCTAGGTTTCAGTCTGCATCTGCAGGTGGATGTCTCCCATTTTGGTCTGGTCCGCGACCTTTAGGGGGCAGCGGAATGGTGGCTTCCACATAGGCTTGGGCTGCAGCAGGAATCTCGAAGAAGTGTTCCCTTCCTCCGTATTGGATTCGTAACTTGGCTGGGAATATTAGTGTATATGGGACTTGCCTTGCTCTTAAAAGTTTTTTGACTGGCTCATATGACCTACGACTTGCCTGAACTCCAGTGGCAAAATCCGGGTAAATGTGTATACGGTTCTCTTCGTAGTGTAGTGTCCCATGTTCCCGTGCCAGTCGAAGGATCGTGTCTCTGTCTCTATAATTGAGGATTCTTGCAATTATCGTGCGGGGCGGCACCCCAGGTTTCGACACCGGGGCCAGTGTGCGGTGTGCATGCTCGATCAGGAAGTGATCGGAGTGGGAGTTTGCTCTAAAAAGGGTTTTGAGGAGCGTTTCAACTCATGTTTCCATTTTGTCTCTGCCAAATGACTCCGGAACCCCAACTATGCGTACGTTGTTCCTTCTCGAGCGTGACTCCAAATCCTTGCATTTGTTCTGCAGTCTGTTCAGGTTCTCCCTGAGCTGGGCAATGTCTTGGTCATTTCGTGCGACCGTGTCTTCCGTTGTTCCAATTCTGTTCTCTGCCTATGTTAGTCTCAGGTCCTGTTTATCCACTCTGATTTTTAGTGTCCATATGGTCGTTACGATGTCATCTAGCTTCACATTCAGGGAGAGAAAACCATTTTGGACTATATTGGTCAGGTATTCAACCCTGTCACCGCTCTCCACACCCATCTCAGGATTAGCTGTTGGTGGTGGTTCAAGCTCGCTGCCTCCCGTCTGACTGCTGGTGTATGAATCCATTGGCCCTTTTTTCTTAGCTCCCGCCCCCTCCGCCATTTTGCTTTGCTTCCTCGGGTTCCCCATGACCCTGTAGTCGCCTGGTAGTTAGCCCCAGGCAGTTCCGAGGATCTGCGGTAGTCACCTTGGGTTCGCCTGGGCTATGGGAAGACTAGGGTATCCGGAACCCTGGGGCATCACCAGGCCCCTGTGCCGGGGGGGGGGGTAGTTGCCGTCACGCCAAGTGTAGTGCAGGCGATATCTGGCTCATAAGTGTACAGCTCGTCCAGTTTGCCAATGGAATGCGCTCTCCCACGTATCCGGAATTCAGGGTATCAAGGCTTATCCGCTTTATTCAGCCCCTCCAGTGGCAGCCAAGGGTGTCAGCCCGCCAGTCTCCCAACTGCTTGTCTCAATGGATAATGGAAGTTTATGATATGGGCGGCCGTTCGGGTTTGCGCTAGATATCTCAGACTTCACTGACCTGTGGCCTCTGGTATTCAGGCCGCTCCCGGTTTTGCAAGGCCCACACATGTAGCTTCAAAACGCAGCCACGTCCCAATGGCCTGGCTTCAGCCCGGTGTTATAACTTGTGGTGTTCCACATACACTGGGGCCGTTCAGCCGTTGGTGTAGGCGCTGGTCAGGGATATGTCTCCGCAGCCTCACCCTGTCCTATCAATGTGTCCGCTTCACAGGTCACACATTTGCGTCAAGTTCCTAGGGATCCCCGCACCCCTCGCCACGCTGTCTCACTTCCGCAGGGATTCAGGCTGCCCAGCCGTCACTTGGCCCGCCGTACTACTCCAGCAGGCAAGCGGGGGCCGCAGGGGGCTGCAAGGGGTGTCCGTGCAGGGGCCGGCATGGGCGGAGATGCGTGCTGTGTGGGCAGTATCTGATTCGTCTCTAGCCGCAGGCACCCAGCAGCTTGGCGCGGGAAAAGCCGCTCCTCGGATGATCGCGGCACCAAACCGTTTCTCCGTGTCTGGGTCTGGCTTAGGTATGACAGGGAGAGGGGAGCTGACCGCCCAGGTCAGGTTGCTCCGCTGCAGCTTCGGCAGTAGTTTTTCCCGGGCCTCGCTCTCTATGGTCTTTTGGCCAGAGCGTCAGCGGCTCGCAGCAGTAATCCTCTGGTTCCCGGGGTCGACGCGCGCCACACCTCCGCCCCGCAGAAACCGCTGCACTGTGTATCTCCGCAGCCAAGGCTTCGTTCGCTCTAGGATTTTCTGTGCAGATGCTGCTGCCCTTATTACACGTTCCGGTGTGTTAAGCCCCCTGCAGGGGGCTCCGAAACAGGATTAATTTAGCCAACAGATGATTCTCGGGCCGGAGCGTACTGATCAGGCAGCCATGTCTGTGTGTGCGCAACAGCGCCCCCGTTTTTAAAAATGTTTTTAATATGCAATCAAATCTTCAGCACTCCCCATGTATTGCCATTTAGCTTTATTGCCTATTTTAAAGAGAGTAACAGATGTAGTTCCAAAAGCTTCTGAGATATATTGTTCCCATGTTTGTCTCAATGCCCCAGCAATATGCAGATTATGACTTCATCCACCATATACTTTTTGCCAAAATGGTTTTGAATTGTTATTTTTAAATATATCAACCATGTCCTGCCAATCTCTCATTCTTAAGCAATGTTTATGAGTTTTTAGCCATTTTCTATACATAGCCTTCCTTGTCTGACAAGCTTCAATGTAGATTACTACGGGATAATTATAATAACGTATGTGTTGCAGATCTCTTAGAAGTATGATATATTTTATTTATATCGCGCTCATACACAGGTGTTTCAGAGCGCAAGTAGCCTTTTGGCCTTCAATATTTTATAATCAAACTTATGATTATGGTTGATATCTCGTTTACTAACTCGGTTTTGTCCTAGTTTTGTACATTCAGCATTAATTATTTTTCAACAAAATCATTATAACTTCTAATGTACCCATCATCACTACAACGAGTGTAAGAGGCATTAATGTTTTAATAGCCAGTTCACAAGCCCGATTGTTTACTCTGCCAATATTGTGTGCAGACTATTTTAATGGATTAGCAGCATGATTTAATTCCAGTGGATCAGTATTGTCAAATTTCATTTCTTTCACAGAGTCACTATTCCATGTTAGTACACCTGCTGCACACATATCCGGTGCTCACACGCACCTTATGACTCTCTCTCTCTCTCTACTGACTTGAACTTCGGTTCCCGAGGGCGTTCAACCTACCAGCGCCTTGAGATCATACCAATGGTACATAAGGCACTATATGAATGCAAAGTAACATAACATAACATAACATTAGTATGATAGGGTATTGATCGTTTTTGTCCTTCACCACTAACATTATATCATCAACATGTTTATCATCTTGTTGGCTAATAAACATGTACTCAAACGTGGTAGCGTAAGAACGGGCCTATGAGAGTTGAAATGGTATACCATATTTTGCCTCAACCTGCCGCATTACAGCATAAGGAATTTCCCACAATGTATAAGTTGATTCACAATCACAATTGGTACTTTTGTCTATGTAACCCATATTTAGTTGGAGTTTTTTTGTTATATTCCAAGATGCAAAGGCCCGCAAATAATTTACTGAATGTTGATCTCGATATTGCAGTGAATAAACAATCTTCTACAGAAATCATTATATTTGGGCCTCAAAATGTAACACAATTCTATTGCAGGCAGAGATTCCCCTGAATCTACAGCTAAGTAATGCACAGAAAAAGAAATCATGGCAGGCAGGCGGGTGATTTACTAGAGACTTAGATACGAAGTATAAATCATATAATCAACTAACTGTGAAGAAACATATTGGAAAAGACTCCAATCTATTTGTGTACATTTCCAAATGCTATCTGCAGGTGATTTTAAGACTATTCTGAAGGGAGATTGAGGTTGAAGATTATGTAACTCAGGCACGCTTGAAACGTTGGAACATCTACTTTTACAGTGCCCTAATCTGAACAGATAAGAGGGAAATATTTTAACAATTTTGCTCACAATTTTATTTGATCAATGGACTCCAATAGTTGGACTCATGTTTTAGCTGGTACACAATTATCCTTAATATCCTACAGTACATTTAACCTCTGGAAAATCATGGGGGGGGTCACCAAAGGAGTGCATAATTCCTTAGAGTCTAACATCACTGCTCAGGAGTGGGTAGGGTACATCACTACCAAATACGCTAGGCCCCCTGATGAGGAGAGACTAAGCTGGCCAAGCATCTTGGATCAGACACAAGGGCCTCTTCATTGGCAGATTGAAGACATACCATGGGCAATTGGTAGGGAAAAACCATTGAGGGCCCCAGGCCCGGACAGCATGCCGCCAGAATTAATTAAATCCAACCCAGAAATATGGGCTGCCCCGCTGAGAGATTTGTTCAGTCACGTAAATCAGACTCTTACTGTACATGGAGAGAATCCCTAATAATTCCAATTCATAAACCAGGAGACAGAAGTGAACCAAAAAACTTCAGACCGATAGCCTTGTTGGATTCTTTCGGCAATATGTTCAGAACCCTTTTGCTAAGGGAGCTTAAGGGCCTTAATAACATCAAAGGGACTCGATTCAGAGTACCAGATATGGTTCAGAGCTGGCATGGGAACTTCCCTGAATACTTTTGCTATGTAACATCTTTTAGCAGCTGTCAAAAAATCTAAGGTAGGCACTGTCTATATGGTATTGATAGACATGTCCAGTGCCTTTGACACAGTAAGTAGAGCAAAGCTTTGGAACAAGCTCCTGGGCATGAATCTCCCTTTATCGCTGGCTTTGTTGCTGGCTTTGCTGCACACGGACAGCACTATTAGGGTGAGGTTGACGGGGGAGGGAGCCATGACGGATCCTATTGATACGCACGTTGGTTTCCAGCAGGGGTGTGTTGTGGCCCCCACCCTCTTCAGCCTCTACCTTGTATTGTTGTTAATAATAGGTCATGGATGGAATGATGGGAATAGGTTAGAGAACATGGAATGTAGATAGGGCAGTTCATGAAGATATAATAAAAGATACGGTCTGTTCAGTGACGGTCTCCAGTGTTGATGGTGTTATAAAGATAAAACAATGGCGACGAGGATAAAAGTGGCATAGAGGGATAATCAATCCATATAAAGTAGTAGTAAGTAGATAAGAAGATACTGAACGTGAGCAACAGAAGGTTGGAAAGCTGAGCCCAGAGGAACGGAACAGAGGAACATACAAGAAGGGTAGGGCGCGATTGATAAGCAATATTTAATGAGAAAGCAATTATAACATAAGCGGCATCAAAGTGTGTTTTGTAAGTATGCTAGCAATGAGTGTTGAGTTTCCTTGTCAAAACTACCATTAGGCGGCCAAGCAATTCTTATCCTTTTCGTCTGTACCTTTAGTCCATTCTACAGTGTACTTTACTATCTTATCTCTGTAGGTGGGCAAATGTTTACAAATATATTGGAGTGATTTTGTTAATGTGTGGTACCCCTGCTGGGTCCTTCCTGCATAATATGTAATTTTCAATGCGTACCACTTTTACCTGGCACCTAATTGGGGACTTTCGACTCTCCACTGTCAGCAGGAAAGAAAAATGTGCGTTAAAATTCTCTTAATATCTTCAGCGTCTATTTCTCTGTTTTCTTACACTGGGCTGCCGTCCTCCGACACGCTCCTCTGTGTTTCTAGGGCCCCCACCGCCCCATGGCGTGCGAGTCCCCTGTGACCCCACACCCGGCGTGGCATGCTCTTATGTGCCCCGCCTTTCTGGGGTAGCCGCTGTTCGGCACGCCCTTGCTACCGTTCAAGCCCCTCCTCTCCTCTACTACCTCACAGCCTGCGCTGTGTATTCTCGTACTGTCCCGCTCACACAGGTGGTACTGCTACCCGGCACACCCCCCTTGATGGCGTGCCTGCGTTCTCCGTGTGCGGCCGCCTGCTCACCTGCACCCCGTCCTAGCCGCGGCTCCAATCTTTCATTAAAAAAACGCGATGTCCTATGAAATACTCTATGGGTGACGTCACCGGCTGACCCCAAGTCCTACGTACACACAGTTTGCACATATGATGCGCGCCACTTTCCCCAAAATAAAAACCCACAATCCCCACAGCTGTCTTCCCACTACGCCTGGAATGAAGTATCCATTAATCACCTTTCTCAATATAGTTAGTCTGCACACACTGCGTCGCCTCGCGTACAATACGTTCCCTCACCAGAGGAAATTAACCAGCCAACTATCTTCCGCAATTTTAGAGAGACTCTAGCTACCTCCTTCGGGAATCTGTCATCTATTCACTGAGCTAAAACACTCAATTAATAGGAATCCTCAATTACTCATCGAACTACAATGCCGACTCATCGGAATACCAAACCCCCATACATGTGTTCACCATCCAGACCAATCAGCGCAGCACTCCGTCCAACACATGGGGATTTGTTGCCCCACCCAATAAGCTCATCAACACAAGAAGGGACTACCTCCGCTTTGTTCCCTACTACAACTCACGTGCCGATCACCACTGATAGACCAAATTTTGCGACAATGTAAAACCATCCACCACCCTATTTACAATTCCTCCCCCACCCGCACAACACAATATTGCTTGTTGTGTGGTCCATACTCACATAAGGCTCACGTCTGCCGGTGCCCCTCGGCTGTGGGCACCCCTCCCAATTGGCTCACCACTTCCCCTCTTCCGGACCGCGTCTGGACACTCGCCAACCGAGGCCGGGAACATTTTGAAGTCGGCTCCCGACGACCAATCTCCGGTTGCGCAGTCCGGTTCTGTCACAGTTCCGCGATGGTCCTGCAGTCCTCCAATTGGGCAACGGCAGAGGGGGCCGCATTGCTGGGCCACCTTATCACAAACAATCTCGCTGGGGCCTCCAACGTGTTAGGGTAATTTCTGGTGGTCGGCAGAGCCGTACCTGGGGTCCGTGGACCTCGAGCTCTCGGAAGGCCCTAACTCCTTCCACATCCCAAAGAAGTAGAGGGGCCACACAAATACCATTAGAAGAAACAAGCAGGGACAAATACATGGAGCGTAGGTGCCAGGCAACTTCTCATCGGAGTCGGGCTCGCAGGTCCGTTTTCTACTGTGTAACGTACCAGTTTGCATCACTTGCGAAAGCTCATCTCCAAACCTATCGCCACTCCGGGTTGGGGATGAGTGGTAGGTTCTGTATAAGACCATATAGTGAAATGAGTTATTGGTGGATCAGAGGTCAGGTGGTACGCTTGGTTCATCCCTAGAAATTGTTACTTCGAAAATGATACATGGAGAGAGTTAGTGATTGGTTATATGGTATTGTCGTCAGTGGTTGGCCCCCCGTGTCCTGATTGGTCCATCCGCGAGCCCCCAAGCCTGGGACCATCGTCGTTCCCAGCCCGTGATGTACCTGGTGCTGGCAACAATATATGACTATGTGTCAGTGAAAGACAATGGACAGGTTCTGCTACTGCCATTAGAGTGCTCCTTTCCCATCGCCGCCTGTGTCTGAGTTGTTACAATTTTGTTGCAAGAGGGGTCCCAGGCGTGAGACACCAGTACTTCTTCAGTCTTCGGGAATTGGCGTTGTATCAGGTCGGTCTGGTCACATGTTGGGAGACCATGGTTGAGGCAGAATTACAGGGTTTTAATTTCTATTTTGCATCGGATAGTCACGGCGGTGGCGGGTGTCACCTTGGCTTGGAGGGTGTAGAATGTGGGTTGCAACATCGCAACCTTGGCTGCGGTGTCTCCAGCCAGGGGCTGCTCTGCGTGCTCAGCACCTTGTAGCTCCGTAGTTTGTATGAGCTGCTTCTGGACTGCCTGCTCTGTTTTGAGGCCTACTTCGGCTTGGGCTGTATGTCGTAGCATAATGTCCAAAGGGCAAGGAGGTGTGGTGCGTAGTGTGAGTCCTTGTGCATCGGTCCATCTATAGGGTCTTGTCCTCAGGGTTAGTAGCATGAAGCCTCTGCAAGCGTATACATGACTCTTCCGGCGTCTTGTGTTTCTGTGATGCGATTGCTAGCCTATATGGAAAATAATGACGATGCACGTCTGTGAGTGTGTGTGGTACGCTAAGTCATAGTACTGAACGTGTTCTTTGTGTGGGTTGGTGTGTGAGTGTTCCAGGTGCGCGACAGCACATGTTATCTGTCCGTCAAGGCTATGTCGTCATGTCATCTCTAACGATGGCAGCTTAGGTTACGAAGCGTTTAGTTGAGCTGGTCCATGCGATCGGTCCCAGCTCCGTCTTGGTTCCCGCCGCGTGTCTTGTGCGTGATGCGGTCTGGTTTCGCAGGTGGAGCATGGTCACAGTGTGTGTTGACATTCTGAGCAGTGTGCAGAGGCGCAAACTCGTGTGGCCGGCTGTTCTTTGGCCATGACATCATCTTCCACAGTTTAGGCGTGGTTTGAGGGAAGGGACACTCCCATTTTTCCTCTTTAATAGATATCAGTCTCTCACACAAACATTATTTTACTCAATAATAACCAAACTGCAAACACAGAAAATATCCACTCAGTGGTGTGGGTGCTAGTATGTGATACTAATTACTCACTCATTGATAAACATTGTATACATGTGTGGTGTGACACAGGTCATTCAAGCGTCTACCTAGACACAATTGCTTCATTGTTTTCAAAAGTTACCGTTACAAATAAATGTACAGTTGTCCCACGGTGTTAACATCTGAACATAACTCACTAATGAAATGCTCATGTTTTGACCTACACATTTGCCGGGTCTCACACACTGGCTTGTCTGCCTCACTTGAGGATTCTGATGCAGAGTCTGATGATCCTTCTTCGCTCAGTTTGGAGGTTGCCTTCTTCCTCGACGACCGGCGTCCCTTGTAGAGGAATGGTGAGTTGCAAGAGGAAGCCTCTATGCCCGACAACCCAAGAACTGTCAAGGCAAGGGACCCGCCTCCCGGCAACCGCTGATAAGGAGGAAAAGCCAAAGGCGGCAAAAACCCCTTGAGGTGGTATGGCATTCTGGATGATATCGTAGATTGATCTATTTCACTGGATGGTAAGTTGCAGGAAGGCGAAAGGCGACAGGAAAAAGGTTAGCAGAGTCGGAGGGTATCAAGCGAGGGATACAGGAGCAGCAGGAAGCCAAAGGGGGAACACCAGACATAAGGCAGCAAGGTATGAAGCAAAGGAAAGCCAGGGTAAACAAATGTCTTACCCACAGGAGAAAACTGGAGGGTTGCAACGCGGAGCGGTTTCCGTGTTCTCTGTTGATAAGCGTAGCGTGAGACGCTGTGTAGAAAATACAACAAGAGCACGCTTGCATGTTGGGGAACAGCGTGATATGCTGTTCAATGGCGGTGCTTCCATGGATGCCGAAGCTTCCAGAACGGGCGAGGTATGACACCAGGTCTGACAGAATCACCTAGTACATATCTTCTCAACACTAGTGTGTTTTGGCCCTAGCACATCCAGGTTTCCCCTAGCCAGTGGCTTAGGAACCTTTTTTGTTAAAACATGGGCCTTCATCAGGACTTCACCATGCAGTACATCCCCTTCCAACCTTTCTTGGTTGTTGTTGTTCCAAAGCTGTGTACCATTTACTTTCACATCACCAATGGTGGATGAACATAGCATTAAAATAATGCAATCAAACATTTATTTCTGTGTTTTCTCTTCCACTCGTGCAGAGTGTGAAGTACACTGGACACTTTTGGGGGGCCCCTGCGCTCCCAGGAATGAAAGAAGATTTTATTGAAATCAGATCTTTACCAATGGGATTTTTTCCTGAAGTGGAGCAATGTAAAGGCTCTGAGTAAGTGACACTCCTAACATGTGGTGAAGGGATCACAGTGGTGGCTCAATTATGGTTTTGAACAAAGTCACTAAAAATATATACTTTTGTTGTGCTTGATTGCATGCATTTTGGAATGGTGATGTGAAAGTAAAGTACACAGCTTTGTAAACAACAACAACCAAGAAAAGTTTGAAGGGCATGTACTGAGTGGTGAAGTCCTGATGAAGGCCCATTTTGAACAAAAAAGGTTCCTATAACATAGACTGCTGGTTTTTTTCTACCTACTTCAGAGAAGATCATTATTTAATATTTCCTTTCACAAATCTGTATATACGAAAACATAAACTTCAATTCCCATAATGCATCTTGTGGCAGTTCTCATTGACCTGTGTCAGACCACACGTTTATAGGTCCATTATGGGAATTTAAGTCCATGTTTTCGGATATACAGATTTGTGAAAGGAAATATTAAATAATGATTTAGGGTCTTCTCTGAAGATGGTAGAAAACACACCACAGGTCTGCAGACAGCGCCACCCAGAGGCAAAGATGCAGGAACATGACAGTGGGACATAGTGTAACGCTCACCTGATTCCCGCAGAGGCGCCGGTCTTGACTGGATGAATGCCGTATCTTCAAAGGTGATGTGTAACACACGGTTGGCTCTTTGGGCTGGACCTCTGTGCACTGTATGTCTGACTCAAAGAGTAAGATGTCTGCAGATAGAAAATATGGGATTAATGAACTGGGGTTATTGGGTGCCTCTCTCCTCTTCCCTTTCTCTTCTCCTGTAGAACCCCAAAGGTTAACACCCTCACCTTAGGTAAGTGAACGCCGAGCTCTCCATCTGCCTCGGGGCAGGGTGCCGTAACCAGTTTCTTCACTGGATAAGGATGCAGGCCTCTTGACCTCAGAGGACTGCTGTCCGTCGTTAACTGCACGAACGGTAAGTTCTGGGCACTTCAAATGTCTTAAAAGTCTTTTGTAAGGATATCTCTTGTTTTGCAGGGTTCCGGCGATGGCGGATGGCGGGCTGATGAGAGTTGAGGATCGAACCCGCGTGAGGAATAGAAGCGCCTGGAAGCACGTAAGTAAGCGCTTGTAGCCTGCTTCACGATGCGCACTAACTGTCCCTTTTATCTTGCAGGTACAAGTTCGGAGCTTTAGAGAAGCTGAAGGGTGCTGGAATACCCACTGGATTCGGCGTGGGAAGGAGTAATGGCACGTGAGTAATAAAGTTGCCCAATGTCTTTAAAAGCACCTTCTTTTGTCTTTCAGATGCGGGATGCAGCGCCGAAGGCCTCCGGAGCGTGCGAAGAGCTGGTAAGCCTTTGTCTTTCAGATGCCGGAATGCAGCGCGAGGCGTTGGTGACAGCCGATGGACCAGGTAAGAGATGCGCTGCCACTGAAGACCATAGTGCTAACCTGTTCTTTCTTTGTCTTTACAGGTGCTGCTGAAGACTGGATTCCAGGATGGTAAGCCTTTGTTCCCTTAGGCCCAGGATCAGAAGCAGAAGACACGATGAGCGTTCTGCTGCAGAGAATGCAGAATAACGCAAAGCAAGATTCATCCATCGGGTGTGGTTTAAATAGCCTCCTGTAGTGCTTAGGTGTCTCCTTCCACAGCCACGCCTAAGAAAAGAGTTCCTGCTTTCCAGAAGAGTTCCAGTGTTCTGAACCTAGGGAGTGGCTCCTGCCCCACCCAACAGGAAAAGTAGTCCCAAACAGAAGAGGATCAGGGGTTCAACTGGCAGGTAAGTAAGCAGCATGGTCTGCTGCAGGTAAGTCCACCCAAGCATTATGAGCCCGGCGCTTCCAGCGCTGGGACTGGGCATCTTTATGAGCCTGGTGCCACTGGCGCCAGGACAGGGTCCAAAAGGTCCCAATTGGGACTGGCTGGCACTCGGAACCGGGGTTATGGGTCTGCTTCCAAGGGAGTCGGGCAAGTCCTGATCTTTTGGAAGCAGAGATCATGACAGCACCCCCCCTCAAGGCCCCTCCCAAACCGGGCTTCTCCGGGGGTTTGGGCTTGTTAGGAAATGTTCGATGAAATCTTTTGATTAGACGAGGCGCGTGGACATATTCTGCAGGTTCCCAGGATCTTTCTTGGGGACCGTAGCCTTTCCAGTCAATCAGGTAAAATAGTTTAGATTTGGAGATCTTGGAATCCAGGATGCTTTTGACTTCAAACTCGAGTTCTCCATCAACTAGAATAGGTTTTGGAGATGTAGTTAGTCGGGTTTGAGGTTGCACGGGTTTTAATAGAGAGACGTGGAAGACCGGATGTATCTTCATGTGAGGGGGCAAGTCCAACTTGACCGCTACTGGATTTACTATGGTAGTGATGGAATAGGGACCAAGGTATCTTGGGTTGAATGTGCGTGGTCCTTTTAGAGGTAGATATTTGGTGGATAACCAGACTTGATCTCCTACTTGATATTGGGGGGCTTCCTTCCGATGTTGGTCTGCTCCTTTCTTGTATTGTTCTTTAGCCCTTTGAAGGTGAGAAACGGCTTCCTTAAAGGCTTGGGTGATTGTAGAATGCAGGTGGTCTACTGCTGGTGTTCCAAGATCTTGGAGTGGATACAACTCCGAGGTTCGAGGGTGACTACCGTATAAAAGAAAAAACGGGGTCTTCCCAGTTCCCGAGTGGACAGAGTTATTGTAGGCATATTCGGCTATCCAAAGGATATCTTTCCAAGTTTTTTCAGTTTGTTGTAGCATGCAGCGCAAATACTGTTCCAGAGTTTGATTGGTCCTCTCCGTTTGTCCGTCGGTTTGTGGGTGGTGGCTGGTCGAAAGTCTCACATCAATTTGAGCCGACCGACAGCAACTTTGCCAAAAATGAGAAATAAATTGACTACCTCGATCCGAAATTAGAACTGAAGGAAAACCGTGCAGTCGGACGATGTTTTCGAGAAATTCTCGGGCCAGAGTTGCTGCTGTTGGTAAGCCTTTGAGTGGAATGAAATGCGCCATCTTGGAGAATAGGTCCACGATTACTAGGATCGTATTGCATCCGGAGCATGGAGGTAGATCGGTGATGAAGTCCATAGAAAGCGTATGCCAAGGGCGAGGCGGGATGTCAATAGGGCGTAAGAGGCCGGCTGGTTTTTCCTTTTGACTCTTGTTTTGGGCGCATACTCCACAGGACATTATAAAGTCTCTGATATCTTTTTTCCAAGACGGCCACCAGAAGTAGCGCTTGATCTTTTCCGAGGTCTTGGTCATACCGGGATGTCCTTCCATTAAAGAATCGTGATAACAAGAGATTACCTTTTTCTGTAAATCTGTGCTGGGCAGGTATAACCGTTCTTGGAAATATAATAGGTTGTCCTTCACCGTAAAGTCCTTTCCCTGCAGATGCCAATTCTGTATGTCTGCTGGAGTTACCAGTAGCCTGGCTTTATCCTTAACTTCCTCTATGGATTGTGTGGCGATTACACCTAGAATTCTTTGTTCGGGAATGATAGGTACAGGTTTAGGATTGATCAAATGTTCTTCCACTCCCATCCGAGAAAGGGCATCAGCTTTACCGTTTTTTGTACCAGGTCGATAGGTAATTATGAAGTCAAACTCGGCAAAGAATAGTGCCCAACGGAGTTGCCTAGAGGATTGAGCTTTTGCGGTTTTCAAATATTGCAGGTTTCGGTGATCTGTAATCACAGTAACGGTGTGTCGGGCCCCCAGAAGATAATGCCGCCAAGCCTTAAAGGCGGACTTGATAGCTAGAAGTTCCTTATCAGTAATAGTGTAATTGATTTCAGGAGGCGAGAATTTGCGGGACCAAAATGCCACGGGATGCAACTGATTGGTTACTGGGTCCTTTTGTGATAGAACTGCCCCCATGGCAAGGCTCGAAGCATCAGTTTCAACGATGTAGGGGAGTTCTGGGCGAGGATGTTTTAAGATCGGTGCAGAGATAAATCAAGTCTTCAAATTCTGGAAAGCTTGTTCCGCCTCGGTAGACCATTCAAAACGTTTGTTTTTCTTTAACAAGGCGGTGATGGGCTGGTCTATTCGAGAGAATTCGGGGATAAACCTGCGGTAAAAGTTAGCGAAGCCTAACATGCTTTGAACACCTTTTACGGAGGATGGCGATGGCCATTTGAGAATTGCATCGACCTTCTTTGAATCCATACGCACTCCGCTCAGTGATAATATGAATCCCAAGAATTCAACTTCAGTCACGTTGAAAACACATTTTTCCAACTTAGCGAAAAGTTTGTGTTGACGCAATCTCTCGAGGACCATTTTCACGTGTTTCCGGTGTTCAGTTTCCGATGAAGAATAAACGAGGATGTCGTCAATGTAAACAACAACACACACATCTATGAGCTCTCTGAGGACATCGTTCATAAAATATTGAAAGGCAGCCGGGGCATTGCAAATTCCGAAGGGCATGACCTGATATTCAAATAGCCCATACTTGGTGCCGAAGGCCGTCTTCCATTCATCGCCCTCTTTTACTCGTACCAAGTGGTAGGCTCCTCTAAGATCCAGCTTTGTATATATGCATGCTTTTCTGACTTGGTCCAGGAGTTCAGGGATCAAAGGTAACGGATATCTATTCTTAACGGTGATCTGGTTCAGGGCGCGATAATCTATACAAGTTCTAAGGTCCCCTTCTTTTTTTGGAACGAAGAACAAAGCTGAGGAAGCAGGGGACTTGGAAGGACGAATAAACCCATTCGCTAGGTATTGATCCAGGTATTGTCGGAGGTGAAGATTCTCAGGCTCGGTGAGGGCATAAATTCTACTACAAGGAGGAGTAGATCCAGGTATCAGGTCTATCTGGCAGTCATAAGACCTATGAGGAGGTAGAGAGTTAGCCTGATCCTTCCGGAAAACATCTTGGAATTCTAGGTATTCAGGAGGTAACTGAGGAGCCTCCGAGGAAATTGCTGCCAGTGCAACACCAGGTCGAGGGTGACAAGTAGAGACACATTCTGGAAACTGAACCGTTCTTGCTCGCCAATCGATCTGAGGATTGTGCTTCTCTAACCAAGGAATTCCTAGAATAATCTGGAACTGGGGGGCCTTGATCACATCGAACACGATCTTCTCATGGTGTCCATCTTGACTTACTAGCGTCACTTCTTGGGTGGTATGCGTTACTGGTCCGGAGGCTATCTCCGTACCATCCACCGTAGTAATGACGTCCTTTACAGCCTTTGGACAAAGAGTCAGATTCATCCTCAAAACCATTTCATGATCCACATAATTGCCGATGGCACCGCTGTCGACGTAAGCTTCAATCGCATGTAATCGATCCGGATGTTCAGGGCTAATGAGGACCATAGGTATCACGAAATGCGAGGTCACGGAACTGGTTTTAATGCTCGGCAAGAGGACCTCTATTCTTGTCGGGCGAGGTTGTTTCCCTGCTCAGAGTTTGTGACCCTGGTAACTGCAGCTCCTACTGCCTTCTTGGCTGGTTTCACCGGACAGTCTCGAAGAAAGTGCCCCGAGTTTCCGCAATAGAGGCATAATTGCAGCTGTTTTCTCCTTTCCCGCTCCTTTTGTGTTAGTGGTCCTTTCAGGCCCCCTATTTGCATGGGTTCCCCGGAGTCTACTCCTTTGGTAGGAGTTGGTGGTTTGGAAAATACTCGAGCATCAAACTTGGAACGATCGGCCTTCCTGTTCTGCAGTTTTTGGTCAATTTGAACGACTAAGTCAATATAGTCCGAACAGTCTTGCGGGGGATTCACTACTTGGGCTAACACATCTTTGAGCTCTCCACGTAGACCTCTATAAAACAGCGGAATCCTTTTGTCCTCAGGCCATCGAGTTTCCACTATCAGTCTGTTGAAAGACGCAATATAAGCCAAAAGGTCTTGATTACCCTGTCGCAATGAAAGGAGCTCATTGTCCAAGGCCTGCCCCTGTGAATGTCTTGCAAACAGTTTTTCCATACTGAGCTGAAAAGCTCGAAAATCATGGAGAACCGGATCATCTTGATTAACTAGAGGGATCGACCAGTCTGCCGCATTGCCACTAAGTTACGAAAGCACGAAAGCTACCTTAGCTTGATGAGTTGGAAAGGCTGCTGGCCGGCATAAGAAGTGCAACAGGCACTGATTAATAAATACTGCAAACCTCTTTGGGTCACCAGAAAATCGTTCGGGCGGAGCCAGAGGTACATTCCCAGGTAGGTTGATCTGCACTGGGTTCGTAGAGGATGTTGAAGGAAGATTTGCCCCTGATGCGGGTAACGGAGTTTGTCCGGCTTGTGACTGTAGCAATTGTCTAGCGAGATCGTCTGTTCGCTCCTTGGAAATAATCAGTTCCCTTCTTAGAGCATTCGTTTCCTGATGGGCTGCATGCACTTCTGCTCTTAGTTCCCCAAGTAACTGGGCTAGCTGGTCGGTATCCGAGGTTTCCATAGCGCCTGGGTGGGAGTTTTGCGATGGGCTTTGCGTTCTGTAACGCTCACCTGATTCCCACAGAGGCGCCGGTCTTGACTGGGTGAATGCCGTATCTTCAAAGGTGATGTGTAACACACGGTTGGCTCTTTGGGCTGGACCTCTGTGCACTGTATGTCTGACTCAAAGAGTAAGATGTCTGCAGATAGAAAATATGGGATTAATGAACTGGGGTTATTGGGTGCCTCTCTCCTCTTCCCTTTCTCTTCTCCTGTAGAACCCCAAAGGTTAACACCCTCACCTTAGGTAAGTGAACGCCGAGCTCTCCATCTGCCTTGGGGCAGGGTGCCGTAACCAGTTTCTTCACTGGATAAGGGTGCAGGCCTCTTGACCTCAGAGGACTGCTGTCCGTCGTTAACTGCACGAACGGTAAGTTCTGGGCACTTCAAATGTCTTAAAAGTGTTTTGTAATGATATCTCTTGTTTTGCAGGGTTCCGGTGATGGCGGATGGCGGGCTGATGAGAGTTGAGGATCAAACCCGCGTGAGGAATAGAAGCGCCTGGAAGCACGTAAGTAAGCGCTTGTAGCCTGCTTCACGATGCGCACTAACTGTCCCTTTTATCTTGCAGGTACAAGTTCGGAGCTTTAGAGAAGCTGAAGGGTGCTGGAATACCCACTGGATTCGGCGTGGGAAGGAGTAATGGCACGTGAGTAATAAAGTTGCCCAATGTCTTTAAACGCACCTTCTTTTGTCTTTCAGATGCGGGATGCAGCGCCGAAGGCCTCCGGAGCGTGCGAAGAGCTGGTAAGCCTTTGTCTTTCAGATGCCGGAATGCAGCGCGAGGCGTTGGTGACAGCCGATGGACCAGGTAAGAGATGCGCTGCCACTGAAGACCGTAGTGCTAACCTGTTCTTTCTTTGTCTTTACAGGTGCTGCTGAAGACTGGATTCCAGGATGGTAAGCCTTTGTTCCCTTAGGCCCAGGATCAGAAGCAGAAGACACGATGAGCGTTCTGCTGCAGAGAATGCAGAATAACGCAAAGCAAGATTCATCCATCGGGTGTGGTTTAAATAGCCTCCTGTAGTGCTTATGTGTCTCCTTCCACAGCCACGCCTAAGAAAAGAGTTCCTGCTTTCCAGAAGAGTTCCAGTGTTCTGAACCTAGGGAGTGGCTCCTGCCCCACCCAACAGGAAAAGTAGTCCCAAACAGAAGAGGATCAGGGGTTCAACTGGCAGGTAAGTAAGCAGCATGGTCTGCTGCAGGTAAGTCCACCCAAGCATTATGAGCCCGGCGCTTCCAGCGCTGGGACTGGGCATCTTTATGAGCCTGGTGCCACTGGCGCCAGGACAGGGTCCAAAAGGTCCCAATTGGGACTGGCTGGCACTCGGAACCGGGGTTATGGGTCTGCTTCCAAGGGAGTCGGGCAAGTCCTGATCTTTTGGAAGCAGAGATCATGACACATAGTAGCAAGGTAAATGTTTAAGAGCCACAGCGAGAGGATAGAGCCTTGAGGGACACTGCAGGTGGAGAGTGTGATAGGGGAGAGAAAAGGGCCTAGTTGAACCTGGGAAGGTCATTCAGAGAGGAATGAGGTCAACCAGTCCAGTGCCAAGACTGTGATGCCAAGGGTGTCACAGAGACAATTAGTCCGCGTGTCATGATTGACTGTGTTGAAGGCAGAGGAAAGATCAAGAAGGATAAGAACGGAGAGAGAGTTGGATTCGTGATTTGAGAGCAAGTCTTCACGGGTGTTCACTGGAGCAGTTTCCGTGCCTCTGACTCCTTTGAAGTCACACTGGTGGTTGTGGAGACAACCAACAGGTTCAGTATGTGGGATCAATTGGGAGATGACCCTTTTAAGGACCTATATACTTGGGATAGGATTGAAACTCTTTTATCGAAACAGGTTTTGGGTTTCCCTCCTGTGTTCCTACATCAGTGGCTAGGTAAGAATTTGAACTTTTCTTTCATTTTATGTAACTTTGTAATACATAGTTTTTACAAATTTAGATTCAAAAGAAAAGGATACACTTGAATAAACTGCTGCACACATAAAGTAAGTCAATAAAGATTATCAATAAAGTAACATAACAATATTGCATGACTGCAACCTCATCCGATAGATCATAGTTAATATGCTGATCAAACATTCACTTCTATTTAGACCTCATTAATAGAGCACATGTTGTTGTGTCTAAATGATCGTAATATCAGTAACATAGCACAATCTTATATGCGCTAGTTCAAATTCATCACCATTTTGTAAATTTCATACCAAAAACCTATGGCACAATAGATTACTTAGCATTAATGTCCAGCCATTATCCTCTGCCAGATTTGATCCAGGTCTTTTTCTGTTATCAATTATACAAATAATGTGCAATGATATTTCGTTCTAAGACCGTTAGTAGCAGGGCATTATAGAATGAGATGTTTTTAGGTTTTTGATACTCCCTACATTGCAAATTTGGCAAGTCCAGGTATTTTTTGCCGGAGCAGATTACTTCAAAGGTGGGGAGTGAGTTGAACTTGAAAAGTAAGTAATCCCTTTGAATATTATGATTAGGATATTTAAACACATATTTCTGAATAATTTTAGGATACGGTATGAATGGCATATATTCATACGATAGTTTGTTAATGGCAAGATAAATCTCATTCTGCTCGTTAGCCATCATTGCGAGGGATCTTTTTTAATTTTGTGTCCATGTTACCCTTAAGGCCACGTTTTAAGCGGTTCAGCCACTGGTTGAACTCATGAATGAGCGTGCCAATGATAGTGTTAGAGAGGCCAAGTTTTAAGGCTAGGTTTTAAGCGGTTCAACCACTGGTTCAACTCAAGAATGAGCGTGCCAATTATAGTGTTAGAGAAAGCAGTAGCCTTGGCTTTACTTGAATAGCGTAGAGCGTGCGTGCGCGTGATTTTGCTGGCTGGTATTAATTTATGGGTCAATAACAAGCAACTTTTAATAAGCGAATAGTGGGCTGGAGTTAAGCTCAACTCTGTACTAAGATATTCAGTGGGTAAACATTTAGCACCCTCAAAGATACTCTTCAAGCACACGCTGTCCAAAATACACAGCTTTCTCTGTTGTGTTGTTCCCCATATCCTGGCACTATAGAGAATGTTCAGGGCCATTTATAGTTTATAGAATTCAATTCCTGATTGATAATTGTAACCACAGTGGCTCCTCTTAAAAACTCTAAATGCAGTCAAATGCTGTTTGTCTTTATTCCTTATCGTCTCCAGATGATCTTCCCATAATAATTTGTGGTTAATGATCACACTTAAGTTTGACTCGGCCAACAGACCACTTTGGTCAAGAAGCTTTTGTAGGCCATTCTGGGAGTGATCCATTAGAACAATACCATCACCATCCCCAAGCCATTCAATCCTTAATCCTTATAGAGCCAATTATTAAAGGATTAGTGGAATCAATGTCAAGGGCAGCCGAGGGATCTGCAAGAAATAAGTTGAAAAGCGTGGGAGCAAGGACTCATCCATGCTTTAGTCCTGTATATGTCTGAATGCTATCACTCAGTAGACCCTTCTTATTTAGATGCACGTTTACCATGGTGTTATCATAAAGAGAGACAGGCATTTTTGATAAACCTTAATTCCAAAACATTGTGATTTCCCTCATAGCAGCTGTCGGTCCACTGTACCAAACGCAGCACTCATGTCTAAAAATGCCACATAAACTGTACTGTTATAACTATTTCTACCTTTCTCAATTACTGTGACAAATGTTAGAATGATATTTCCTGTGTCAGCGCCTTTTCTGATGCTAGTTTGATGGATGGGAAGTATTTGATTAGTGTCCATCCTTCTGTGTATTCCCGTCAGCAAGATGTCTACAAATACTTTAGCTTGAGCATCTAACATGGTAATATTCTATAGCTAGTGGGTTCACATCTGGAACCATGTTTGTAGATGGTACAATAATACATTCTCGCCAGCTGCAGTAGGGTTGCCTGTTAAGATAATGTGAGTAAATAATCTGTGTAATATTGGTCCCCAAACGGAGCAGACCTTTTTTAACAAAGAATTGCATAATCCATCGGGTTCAGGGACAGTCGTTTTTAAAGATGTTTTTAATATGCAATCAAATCTTCAGCACTCCCCATGTATTGCCATTTACCTTTATTGCCTATTTTAAAGAGAGTAACAGATGTAGTTCCAAAAGCTTCTGAGATATATTGTTCCCATGTTTGTCTCAATGCCCCAGCAATATGCAGATTATGACTTCATCCACCATTTACCTTTTGCCAAAATGGTTTTGAATTGTTATTTTTAAATATATCAACCATGTCCTGCCAATCTCTGATTCTTAAGCAATGTTTATGAGTTTTTAGCCATTTTCTATACATAGCCTTCCTTGTCTGACAAGCTTCAATGTAGATTACTACGGGATAATTATAATAGCGTATGTGTTGCAGATCTCTTAGAAGTATGAAATTATATTTTATTTATATCGCGCTCATACACAGGTGTTTCAGAGCGCAAGTAGCCTTTTGGCCTTCAATATTTTATAATCAAACGTATGATTATGTTTGATATCTCGTTTACTAACTCGGTTTTGTCCTAGTTTTGTACATTCAGCATTAATTATTTTTCAACAAAATCATTATAACTTCTAATGTACCCATCATCACTACGACGAGTGTAAGAGTGTAATGTTTCAATAGCCAGTTCACAAGCCCGATTGTTTACTCTGCCAATATTGTGTGCAGACTATTTTAATGGATTAGTAGCATGATTTAATTCCAGTTGATCAGTATTGTCAAATTTCATTTCTTTCACAGAGTCACTATTCCATGTTAGTACACCTGCTGCACACATATCCGGTGCTCACACGCACCTTATGACTCTCTCTCTCTCTCTACTGACTTGAACTTCGGTTCCAGAGGGTGTTCAACCTACCAGCGCCTTGAGATCATACCAATGGTACATAAGGCACTATATGAATGCAAAGTAACATAACATAACATAACATAACATTAGTATGATAGGGTATTGATCGTTTTTGTCCTTCACCACTAACATTATATCATCAACATGTTTATCATCTTGTTGGCTAATAAACATGTACTCAAACGTGGTAGCGTAAGAATGGGCCTATGGGAGTTGAAATGGTATACCATATTTTGCCTCAACCTGCCGCATTACAGCATAAGGAATTTCCCACAATGTATAAGTTGATTCACAATCACAATTGGTACTTTTGTCTATGTAACCCATATTTAGTTGGAGTTTTTTTGTTATATTCCAAGATGCAAAGGCCCGCAAATAATTTACTGAATGTTGATCTCGATATTGCAGTGAATAAACAATCTTCTACAGAAATCATTATATTTGGGCCTCAAAATGTAACACAATTCTATTGCAGGCAGAGATTCCCCTGAATCCACAGCTAAGTAATGCACAGAAAAAGAAATCATGGCAGGCAGGCTGGTGATTTACTAGAGACTTAGATACGAAGTATAAATCATATAATCAACTAACTGTGAAGAAACATATTGGAAAAGACTCCAATCTATTTGTGTACATTTCCAAATGCTATCTGCAGGTGATTTTAAGACTATTCTGAAGGGAGATTGAGGTTGAAGATTATGTAACTCAGGCACGCTTGAAACGTTGGAACATCTACTTTTACAGTGCCCTAATCTGAACAGATAAGAGGGAAATATTTTAACAATTTTGCTCACAATTTTATTTGATCAATGGACTCCAATAGTTGGACTCATGTTTTAGCTGGTACACAATTATCCTTAATATCCTACAGTACATTTAACCTCTGGAAAATCATGGGGGGGGGTCACCAAAGGAGTGCATAATTCCTTAGAGTCTAACATCACTGCTCAGGAGTGGGTAGGGTACATCACTAACAAATACGCTAGGCCCCCTGATGAGGAGAGACTAAGCTGGCCAAGCATCTTGGATCAGACACAAGGGCCTCTTCATTGGCAGATTGAAGACATACCATGGGCAATTGGTAGGGAAAAACCATTGAGGGCCCCAGGCCCGGACAGCATGCCGCCAGAATTAATTAAATCCAACCCAGAAATATGGGCTGCCCCGCTGAGAGATTTGTTCAGTCACGTAAATCAGACTCTTACTGTACATGGAGAGAATCCCTAATAATTCCAATTCATAAACCAGGAGACAGAAGTGAACCAAAAAACTTCAGACCGATAGCCTTGTTGGATTCTTTCGGCAATATGTTCAGAACCCTTTTGCTAAGGGAGCTTAAGGGCCTTAATAACATCAAAGGGACTCGATTCAGAGTACCAGATATGGTTCAGAGCTGGCATGGGAACTTCCCTGAATACTTTTGCTATGTAACATCTTTTAGCAGCTGTCAAAAAATCTAAGGTAGGCACTGTCTATATGGTATTGATAGACATGGCCAGTGCCTTTGACACAGTAAGTAGAGCAAAGCTTTGGAACAAGCTCCTGGGCATGAATCTCCCTTTATCGCTGGCTTTGTTGCTGGCTTTGCTGCACACGGACACCACTATTAGGGTGAGGTTGACGGGGGAGGGAGCCATGACGGACCCTATTGATACGCACATGGGTTTCCAGCAGGGGTGTGTTGTGGCCCCCACCCTCTTCAGCCTCTACCTTGTATTGTTGTTAATAATAGGTCATGGATGGAATGATGGGAATAGGTTAGAGAACATGGAATGTAGATAGGGCAGTTCATGAAGATATAATAAAAGATACGGTCTGTTCAGTGACGGTCTCCAGTGTTGATGGTGTTATAAAGATAAAACAATGGCGACGAGGATAAACGTGGCATAGAGGGATAATCAATCCATATAAAGTAGTAGTAAGTAGATAAGAAGATACTGAATGTGAGCAACAGAAGGTTGGAAAGCTGAGCCCAGAGGAACGGAACAGAGGAACATACAAGAAGGGTAGGGCGCGATCGATAAGCAATATTTAATGAGAAAGCAATTATAACATAAGCGGCATCAAAGTGTGTTGTGTAAGTATGCTAGCAATGAGTGTTGAGTTTCCTTGTCAAAACTACCATTAGGCGGCCAAGCAATTCTTATCCTTTTCGTCTGTACCTTTAGTCCATTCTACAGTGTACTTTACTATCTTATCTCTGTAGGTGGGCAAATGTTTACAAATATATTGGAGTGGTTTTGTTAATGTGTGGTACCCCTGCTGGGTCCTTCCTGCATAATATGTAATTTTCAATGCGTACCACTTTTACCTGGCACCTAATTGGGGACTTTCGACTCTCCACTGTCAGCAGGAAAGAAAAATGTGCGTTAAAATTCTCTTAATATCTTCAGCGTCTATTTCTCTGTTTTCTTACACTGGGCTGCCGTCCTCCGACACGCTCCTCTGTGTTTCTAGGGCCCCCACCGCCCCATGGCGTGCGAGTCCCCTGTGACCCCACACCCGGCGTGGCATGCTCTTATGTGCCCCGCCTTTTCGGGGTAGCCGCTGTTCGGCACGCCCTTGCTACCGTTCAAGCCCCTCCTCTCCTCTACTACCTCACAGCCTGCGCTGTGTATTCTCGTACTGTCCCGCTCACACAGGTGGTACTGCTACCCGGCACACCCCCCTTGATGGAGTGCCTGCGTTCTCCGTTTGCGGCCGCCTGCTCACCTGCACCCCGTCCTAGCCGCGGCTCCAATCTTTCATTAAAAAAACGCAATGTCCTATGAAATACTCTATGGGTGACGTCACCGGTTGACCCCAAGTCCTACGTACACACAGTTTGCACATATGATGCGCGCCACTTTCCCCAAAATAAAAACCCACAATCCCCACAGCTGTCTTCCCACTACGCCTGGAATGAAGTATCCATGAATCACCTTTCTCAATATAGTTAGTCTGCACACGCTGCGTCGCCTCGCGTGCAATACGTTCCCTCACCAGAGGAAATTAACCAGCCAACTATCTTCCGCAATTTGAGAGAGACTCTAGCTACCTCCTTCGGGAATCTGTCATCTATTCACTGAGCTAAAACACTCAATTAATAGGAATCCTCAATTACTCATCGAACTACAATGCCGACTCATAGGAATACCAAACCCCCATACATGTGTTCACCATCCAGACCAATCAGCGCAGCACTCCGTCCAACACATGGGGACTTGTTGCCCCACCCAATAAGCTCATCAACACAAGAAGGGACTACCTCCGCTTTATTCCCTACTACAACTCACGTGCCGATCACCACTAATAGACCAAATTTTGCGACAATGTAAAACCATCCACCACCCTATTTACAATTCCTCCCCCACCCGCACAACACAATATTGCTTGTTGTGTGGTCCATACTCACATTAGGCTCACGTCTGCCGGTGCCGCTCGGCTGTGGGCACCCCTCCCAATTGGCTCACCACTTCCCCTCTTCCGGACCGCGTCTGGACACTCGCCAACCGAGGCCGGGAACATTTTGAAGTCGGCTCCCGACGACCAATCTCCGGTTGCGCAGTCCGGTTCTGTCACAGTTCCGCGATGGTCCTGCAGTCCTCCAATTGGGCAACGGCAGAGGGGGCCGCATTGCTGGGCCACCTTATCACAGACGATCTCGCTGGGGCCTCCAACGTGTTAGGGTAATTTCTGGTGGTCGGCAGAGCCGTACCTGGGGTCCGTGGACCTCGAGCTCTCGGAAGGCCCTAACTCCTTCCACATCCCAAAGAAGTAGAGGGGCCACACAAGAGCAATGAGTTACTGCTGTTTATTAGAAGAAACAAGCAGGGACAAATACATGGAGCGTAGGTGCCAGGCAACTTCTCATCCGAGTCGGGCTCGCAGGTCCGTTTTCTACTGTGTAACGTACCAGTTTGCATCACTTGCGAAAGCTCATCCCCAAACCTATCGCCACTCGTTGGGGATGAGTGGTAGGTTCTGTATAAGACCATATAGTGAAATGAGTTATTGGTGGATCAGAGGTCAGGTGGTACGCTTGGTTCATCCCTAGAAATTTTTACTTCGAAAATGATACATGGAGAGAGTTAGTGATTGGTTATATGGTGTTGTCGTCAGTGGTTGGCCCCCCGTGTCCTGATTGGTCCATCCGCGAGCCCCCAAGCCTGGGACCATCGTCGTTCCCAGCCCGTGATGTACCTGGTGCTGGCAACAATATATGACTATGTGTCAGTGAAAGACAATGGACAGGTTCTGCTACTGCCATTAGAGTGCTCCTTTCCCATCGCCGCCTGTGTCTGAGTTGTTACAATTTTGTTGCAAGAGGGGTCCCAGGCGTGAGACACCAGTGCTTCTTCAGTCTTCGGGAATTGGCGTTGTATCAGGTCGGTCTGGTCACATGTTGGGAGACCATGGTTGAGGCAGAATTACAGGCTTTTAATTTCTATTTTGCATCGGATAGTCACGGCGGGGGCGGGTGTCACCTTGGCTTGGAGGGTGTAGAATGTGGGTTGCAACATCGCAACCTTGGCTGCGGTGTCTCCAGCCAGGGGCTGCTCTGCGTGCTCAGCACCTTGCAGCTCCGTAGTTTGTATGAGCTGCTTCTGGACTGCCTGCTCTGTTTTGAGGCCTACTTCGGCTTGGGCTGTATGTCGTAGCATGTCCAAAGGGCAAGGAGGTGTGGTGCGTAGTGTGAGTCCTTGTGCATCGGTCCATCTATAGGGTCTTGTCCTCAGGGTTAGTAGCATGAAGCCTCTGCAAGCGTATACATGACTCTTCCGGCGTCTTGTGTTTCTGTGATGCGATTGCTAGCCTATATGGAAAATAATGACGATGCACGTCTGTGAGTGTGTGTGGTACGCTAAGTCATAGTACTGAACGTGTTCTTTGTGTGGGTTGGTGTGTGAGTGTTCCAGGTGCGCGACAGCACATGTTATCTGTCCGTCGTGGCTATGTCGTCATGTCATCTCTAACGATGGCAGCTTAGGTTACGAAGCGTTTAGTTGAGCTGGTCCATGCGATCGGTCCCAGCTCCGTCTTGGTTCCTGCCGCGTGTCTTGTGCGTGATGCGGTCTGGTTTCGCAGGTGGAGCATGGTCACAGTGTGTGTTGATATTCTGAGCAGTGGGCAGAGGCGCAAACTCGTGTGGCCGGCTGTTCTTTGGCCGTGACATCATCTTCCACAGTTTAGGCGTGGTTTGAGGGAAGGGACACTCCCATTTTTCCTCTTTAATAGATATCAGTCTCTCACACAAACATTATTTTACTCAATAATAACCAAACTGCAAACACAAAAAATATCCACTCAGTGGTGTGGGTGCTAGTATGTGATACTAATTACTCACTCATTGATAAACATTGTATACATGTGTGGTCTGACACAGGTCATTCAAGCGTCTATCTAGACACAATTGCTTCATTGTTTTCAAAAGTTACCGTTACAAATAAATGTACAGTTGTCCCACGGTGTTAACATCTGAACATAACTCACTAATGAAATGCTCATGTTTTGACCTACACATTTGCCGGGTCTCACACACTGGCTTGTCTGCCTCACTTGAGGATTCTGATGCAGAGTCTGATGATCCTTCTTCGCTCAGTTTGGAGGTTGCCTTCTTCCTCGACGACCGGCGTCCCTTGTAGAGGAATGGTGGGTTGCAAGAGGAAGCCTCTATGCCCGACAACCCAAGAACTGTCAAGGCAAGGGACCCGTCTCCCGGCAGCCGCCGATAAGGAGGAAAAGCCAAAGGCGGCAAAAACCCCTTGAGGTGGTATGGCATTCTGGATGATATCGTAGATTGATCTATTTCACTGGATGGTAAGTTGCAGGAAGGTGAAAGGCGACAGGAAAAAGGTTAGCAGAGTCGGAGGGTATCAAGCGAGGGATACAGGAGCAGCAGGAAGCCAAAGGGGGAACACCAGACATAAGGCAGCAAGGTATGAAGCAAAGGAAAGTATAAACAAAATAATCGGGATGAGGAGATCCAAAACAACGACACAGAAGTGCTAAGTGTGTGGGTTTATTATGTATTCACACAGAACGTGGTAGATAACTTCACAATTTAATTTACATTACTTCCGATAAGCACGAAAGTTTAGTTGAAAAAGACGGACAGGGTTGGTTTATGCAGTAGTGACACAGATGGGTGTGGGCCTCTGAAGTACAGAGGTCGGCACTACCCTGGGATACATGTTGCCTCATAAATCGAGGGGGTATAGGAACCCGCAGTTACACACAACACAAAAAGTGCACACAACAATCTTTGAATTTTAACGGGTGCAAGTAATGATACAGTTGTGATAGGAAGTTCGACACAGGGAGTGACACAGGGTGTGTTTCGGCCAAAGAAAGTGGCTTGGTTGTAGCCGTCTTTGTGCTGGCCTTCGTCAGGAAAAAGGGGCACCAGTGGTGGTGCTGTCCGTGCTGTCTGTGGGTAAAACAGAGCTATTAGGATCTCGGATAGTTGTACGTTAAGTACTATGAGTATTAAATACGGGCCTAATTGTTGCCCACGTTGTACACCATGTGGTGTGTCTAAAAGACAGCTTACCTGCCGTGCAGGGAATCAGGTGGGTGCTGTCAGGGAAGCCGCGAAAAGTGCGGAACGTCCGGTGCTGGGATTAGCACTTGGTGAAAGGCTTTAGTTTCCTAGGGGCTGGCGTGGTTCAAAGACTCACGAAGCCGGAGTTGGGCGTAATTGGACCCAGGTCTGAAATGAAAATTAAAAACCGGTATAAGTAACCTGTGAGGGTCAAGTGCGCCGGGGAGTATGTCCGCGTAGGAGTCAAGGGGAACTTACTGTTGTCTGGATGGTACGCTGCCGTGCTGGACGTGGACTGCTGGGAGCCGGATGAGTCGGACAGCGAGGGAGCCGTGTTGGACTGTATAAAGGCAGCCAGTGGCTGGGGACAGGCGAATGGGAACCCGCGATTCAAGGGCGACACCCAACTTGGGCCAATAAGATGGCTGTGCGCCGTGTCCCAATGAAAAGGCGGTACTCCGTGTGTGATGTTGGGTAATGTAGTCCGGTGCGGTGTATGGGAACTCCTGCTCTTGGATACTTGCACAACATAGCAGGTAGGATACATGGTTGCAAACATAGGTCATTTGCGTGCGCCATGTGGATGGGCGAATGCCGAACACCACAACAGATGGTTAAACAAAATAGACTCTCGCATACAATAGTGTTCACAAGGTAGAGGAGTTAGTGCCAGTACAATAATGTTCACAAGGTGAGCAACATAGGTTTCTAGTGTGTGTCAGGACACAAGTTCATTCTAAACGGTCGAGCGTGGAGGCCACTTGGAGGAGTACTCTAGAAGTGTTTCCATTCGACGGTGACATTTAGGCCGTCTTGCACAGAGTTCAATTTGTGGACCCATTTTTGTTCGAGTTTAGTGAGGGCAATGTTTATGTCACCTCCTCGTCTTTGTGGCTGGAGTTGTTGGACCACGGTCCATGTGAATTGTTCGTGGGTATGCTTCTTCTTAGTGAAGTGTTCGACCAAGGGTTTGTCCTCGACTTGGTTTTTGATGCATGATCTGTGTTCATTAATCCTTTGTTTGACAGGTCTAATGGTTTTGCCAATATAAATCAGATCACAGGGACACTTAATGGCGTAGATCACGTGTTTGCTCTCGCAGTTGGTGTGGCTGTTCTGTTTCCATACCAAGTTCTTGTGGATGAAAGTTTTGCTGTTCGTAGTAAAACGGCAAGCTACGCATTTACCACAGCTGAAGTGGCCAACTACTGGTGGAAGGTTCCATAGTGTGGTGGCTGGTTTGGTGGGTTCTAGGAAGGTGTGGACTAGGGAATCTCTTAGATTTCTGTTCTTTTTGAAGGCAAACAATGGTTTCTTGGCGAGGGTACCTTCATTTTTAATCAGATGCCAGTGTTTGTTGATGGTATTTTTGATGAGGTTGCTGACTGGGTTGTATGTGGTGACGCACACAGTTCTATTGTTCGGGTCTCTTTCTTTGGTCGTTAGGCAAATTGAGCGGTCGGTGTTGGCCGCTCTTTTCTTGGCTGTCTTGATGGACTTCCTGGGGTAGCCTCTCTCTCCAAGACGTGTTTGTAGTAGTTGTGCATGGTGGTTGAATTTTTCTCTATCTGAACAGTTTCTCCGGATACGAAGAAACTGACCATATGGGAGATTGTATTTTAATCCTTGTGGATGGTAACTGGTGAAGTGGAGAAGGGTGTTCCTGTCGGTGGGTTTCCTGAAGAGTTCCGTCTTCAGTGTCCCTCCGGACCGATAGATGTGTAGGTCGAGGAAATTGATCTTTTGATGGTCCCATTCAATGGTGAACTTGATGTGTTTGTTCCGTGCATTGAGCCATTGGTGGAAGGCTAGTAATCCTTCAGCGCTTCCTTCCCAAATGAGTAATACATCATCGATGTATCGACGCCAGACTTTGATGTGTGGTCTGTATGGGTTATCATCGTGGTAGATATGATCTTCTTCATATTGCGCCATGTAGAGATTGGCGACGTCTGGGGCGAACGTGGCGCCCATACTGACGCCTTTAATTTGCTGGTATATCTGTTGTCCGAATAGAAAGAAATTCTCGCCCATGGCAATCCGGATGCACTCGACCAGAAAGTTGGTGGGTATGGTGGAGGTGTTGGCTCGTTTTTCAAGGCATGCGGCCAAAGCCTGTAGGCCCTCTGTCTGGGGGATGGAGGTATACAGTGCCTCAACGTCCATGGTGACCAAGATGGACTCATCAGTCAGATGTATGGAGTCTAAAATCTTGATGGTTTCTGTGCTATCTCTTAGGTAAGAGGACATCTTACCCATGAAAGGCTTCATGAAAAAGTCTGTGTACAGGGAGAGGGGTTCCAACAGTGAATCACAAGCGGAAACAATGGGTCTGCCCGGGGGTTTCGTGGGGTGCTTGTGGATTTTAGGTAAAATGTAGAATGCCGGAGTCCTCGGGTGTGTTTTGTTGAGGAAGATCCTTTCTTCTTGACAGATCCACCCTTGTTCTTCGGCATGCTTCGTAAGGTTGATGATCTCTTCTTGTAGCCGTGGTGTCGGGTCTCTGTTCAACATCTTGTATGAGGTTTTATCATTGAGGAGTCGCAAGCATTCCTGGTTGTAATCTGTGGTGTTCATGATAACAATGCCGCCTCCTTTGTCTGCTGGTTTTATGGTAATAGTGGTGTCCAGATTGAGGTCCTTAAGGGATTGTCTCTCCGTTGGTAGTAGGTTGTCTTGGTAGAAGTTTTTTTGTTTAATTCCGTCGGTGATTGTTTTCATCACGATTTTTTCAAATGTTTCAAATTCACTCGGGATCGTGTGGGGAGGGGGCGCGAAGGTAGATTTGGGTTTGAAACCTGTGATGTTCTCTTTGCTCCTCTCTGGTCCCTGGTTGGCTGAATCTTGTTGGCTGGGTATGTATACTTCGAAAAAGTATTTTAGCCTCAAAGTGCGGAAAAACCGTCTAAGTTCTGCTTCCGTATTGAAGGGGTCTGCTTTGGTAGCTGGAACAAAGGATAGGCCCCTTTCGAGCAGTGTTTGTTCGGCTTGGGCTAATGGCCTGGAGGATAAATTGAAGATAGGAATGGTTTCTAGGGCTGGTTCGAGTACCACTGGCGCGTCCTCATATATTGTCCGGATTGTTGAGTGCGCCTTCTCGGGCGGCCCCGTTGGCCCCCTCTCTGAAAAAACGGATGTTGTGGTGGTTGGTTCTGATTTCTGCCATTTCCGGGGGAGCCTGGAGTACTCTCGCTCGATGTGTCTGAACTGCCTGAGAAATTGACTATCCGATTACGCCTGTTGTAGTTCGTTTTCTGTTGTTGCTGGAGTTCCTCGTAATAAGTTTCTTTTAGGTAGGGATATGTTTTCTCCTCTACGTAGTTGTTAAGATCTTTTCTGAATTTTTGTACCTTACGCTCTACTGTAAGTTGGTTAAACTTGGTAACCTCTTCTTCTAGTTTTTCTAGTTTTTGTTTGGCGTCATTGATGGTTTTGTCATCTAAGAATTTCTTTTCCAGGGTCGCGAGATCATCTCCCTGTTTTTTGCATTCTTCCTGGGCAGTGTCGATTATGAGGATTATCCAGTCGCGGCTGCATTTGTTGCCCACGCCGCTAAAGTTAACTTTGAACTTAGGATTGTCGGTGAAGACCCTCGGAATATTCCTGACTTGTAAGCCTTCGGGGATGATTCCTGCTTTCAGGTATTCTAGCATGAAAGTTCCATGCATCTCTGTTCTTACGAGTTTTTTCTTTTTCTGTAGGATGGTGTCCAATTCATCTCTGTTGGCGCCCTGGGCGATGGGTCCACCTTCCGAGCCTAGGGTAGTGGTTATGCCCATTAATTTCCGAAAGTATTCATCCGTGTAAGACACGATATTGACTTTGTCCATGTTTGTTAGAGATAGGAGGATGTCCGGGTGACTACTCCTATGTTTTTGAGTGGCCCTTCAACCGTGGGTTGTGCTCAATATATTTAAATCTTAGGGCACCTGGCTAGGTCCCGATTTACCCAGGTGGGTATGCGTAGTATAAACAAAATAATCGGGATGAGGAGATCCAAAACAACGACACAGAAGTGCTAAGTGTGTGGGTTTATTATGTATTCACACAGAACGTGGTAGATAACTTCACAATTTAATTTACATTACTTCCGATAAGCACGAAAGTTTAGTTGAAAAAGACGGACAGGGTTGGTTTATGCAGTAGTGACACAGATGGGTGTGGGCCTCTGAAGTACAGAGGTCGGCACTACACTGGGATACATGTTGCCTCATAAATCGAGGGGGTATAGGAACCCGCAGTTACACACAACACAAAAAGTGCACACAACAATCTTTGAATTTTAACGGGTGCAAGTAATGATACAGTTGTGATAGGAAGTTCGACACAGGGAGTGACACAGGGTGTGTTTCGGCCAAAGAAAGTGGCTTGGTTGTAGCCGTCTTTGTGCTGGCCTTCGTCAGGAAAAAGGGGCACCAGTGGTGGTGCTGTCCGTGCTGTCTGTGGGTAAAACAGAGCTATTAGGATCTCAGATAGTTGTACGTTAAGTACTATGAGTATTAAATACGGGCCTAATTGTTGCCCACGTTGTACACCATGTGGTGTGTCTAAAAGACAGCTTACCTGCCGTGCAGGGAATCAGGTGGGTGCTGTCAGGGAAGCCGCGAAAAGTGCGGAACGTCCGGTGCTGGGATTAGCACTTGGTGAAAGGCTTTAGTTTCCTAGGGGCTGGCGTGGTTCAAAGACTCACGAAGCCGGAGTTGGGCGTAATTGGACCCAGGTCTGAAATGAAAATTAAAAACCGGTATAAGTAACCTGTGAGGGTCAAGTGCGCCGGGGAGTATGTCCGCGTAGGAGTCAAGGGGAACTTACTGTTGTCTGGATGGTACGCTGCCGTGCTGGACGTGGACTGCTGGGAGCCGGATGAGTCGGACAGCGAGGGAGCCGTGTTGGACTGTATAAAGGCAGCCAGTGGCTGGGGACAGGCGAATGGGAACCCGCGATTCAAGGGCGACACCCAACTTGGGCCAATAAGATGGCTGTGCGCCGTTCCCATTCGCCTGTCCCCAGCCACTGGCTGCCTTTATACAGTCCAACACGGCTCCCTCGCTGTCCGACTCATCCGGCTCCCAGCAGTCCACGTCCAGCACGGCAGCGTACCATCCAGACAACAGTAAGTTCCCCTTGACTCCTACGCGGACATACTCCCCGGCGCACTTGACCCTCACAGGTTACTTATACCGGTTTTTAATTTTCATTTCAGACCTGGGTCCAATTACGCCCAACTCCGGCTTCGTGAGTCTTTGAACCACGCCAGCCCCTAGGAAACTAAAGCCTTTCACCAAGTGCTAATCCCAGCACCGGACGTTCCGCACTTTTCGCGGCTTCCCTGACAGCACCCACCTGATTCCCTGCACGGCAGGTAAGCTGTCTTTTAGACACACCACATGGTGTACAACGTGGGCAACAATTAGGCCCGTATTTAATACTCATAGTACTTAACGTAAAACTATCCGAGATCCTAATAGCTCTGTTTTACCCACAGACAGCACGGACAGCACCACCACTGGTGCCCCTTTTTCCTGACGAAGGCCAGCACAAAGACGGCTACAACCAAGCCACTTTCTTTGGCCGAAACACACCCTGTGTCACTCCCTGTGTCGAACTTCCTATCACAACTGTATCATTACTTGCACCCGTTAAAATTCAAAGATTGTTGTGTGCACTTTTTGTGTTGTGTGTAGCTGCGGGTTCCTATACCCCCTCGATTTATGAGGCAACATGTATCCCAGTGTAGTGCCGACCTCTGTACTTCAGAGGCCCACACCCATCTGTGTCACTACTGCATAAACCAACCCTGTCCGTCTTTTTCAACTAAACTTTCGTGCTTATCGGAAGTAATGTAAATTAAATTGTGAAGTTATCTACCACGTTCTGTGTGAATACATAATAAACCCACACACTTAGCACTTCTGTGTCGTTGTTTTGGATCTCCTCATCCCGATTATTTTGTTTATACTACGCATACCCACCTGGGTAAATCGGGACCTAGCCAGGTGCCCTAAGATTTAAATATATTGAGCACAACCCACGGTTGAAGGGCCACTCAAAAACATAGGAGTAGTCACCCGGACATCCTCCTATCTCTAACAAACATGGACAAAGTCAATATCGTGTCTTACACGGATGAATACTTTCGGAAATTAATGGGCATAACCACTACCCTAGGCTCGGAAGGTGGACCCATCGCCCAGGGCGCCAACAGAGATGAATTGGACACCATCCTACAGAAAAAGAAAAAACTCGTAAGAACAGAGATGCATGGAACTTTCATGCTAGAATACCTGAAAGCAGGAATCATCCCCGAAGGCTTACAAGTCAGGAATATTCCGAGGGTCTTCACCGACAATCCTAAGTTCAAAGTTAACTTTAGCGACGTGGGCAACAAATGCAGCCGCGACTGGATAATCCTCATAATCGACACTGCCCAGGAAGAATGCAAAAAACAGGGAGATGATCTCGCGACCCTGGAAAAGAAATTCTTAGATGACAAAACCATCAATGACGCCAAACAAAAACTAGAAAAACTAGAAGAAGAGGTTACCAAGTTTAACCAACTTACAGTAGAGCGTAAGGTACAAAAATTCAGAAAAGATCTTAACAACTACGTAGAGGAGAAAACATATCCCTACCTAAAAGAAACTTATTACGAGGAACTCCAGCAACAACAGAAAACGAACTACAACAGGCGTAATCGGATAGTCAATTTCTCAGGCAGTTCAGACACATCGAGCGAGAGTACTCCAGGCTCCCCCGGAAATGGCAGAAATCAGAACCAACCACCACAACATCCGTTTTTTCAGAGAGGGGGCCAACGGGGCCGCCCGAGAAGGCGCACTCAACAATCCGGACAATATATGAGGACGCGCCAGTGGTACTCGAACCAGCCCTAGAAACCATTCCTATCTTCAATTTATCCTCCAGGCCATTAGCCCAAGCCGAACAAACACTGCTCGAAAGGGGCCTATCCTTTGTTCCAGCTACCAAAGCAGACCCCTTCAATACGGAAGCAGAACGTAGACGGTTTTTCCGCACTTTGAGGCTAAAATACTTTTTCGAAGTATACATACCCAGCCAACAAGATTCAGCCAACCAGGGACCAGAGAGGAGCAAAGAGAACATCACAGGTTTCAAACCCAAATCTACCTTCGCGCCCCCTCCCCACACGATCCCGAGTGAATTTGAAACATTTGAAAAAATCGTGATGAAAACAATCACCGACGGAATTAAACAAAAAAACTTCTACCAAGACAACCTACTACCAACGGAGAGACAATCCCTTAAGGACCTCAATCTGGACACCACTATTACCATAAAACCAGCAGACAAAGGAGGCGGCATTGTTATCATGAACACCACAGATTACAACCAGGAATGCTTGCGACTCCTCAATGATAAAACCTCATACAAGATGTTGAACAGAGACCCGACACCACGGCTACAAGAAGAGATCATCAACCTTACGAAGCATGCCGAAGAACAAGGGTGGATCTGTCAAGAAGAAAGGATCTTCCTCAACAAAACACACCCGAGGACTCCGGCATTCTACATTTTACCTAAAATCCACAAGCACCCCACGAAACCCCCGGGCAGACCCATTGTTTCCGCTTGTGATTCACTGTTGGAACCCCTCTCCCTGTAGACAGACTTTTTCATGAAGCCTTTCATGGGTAAGATGTCCTCTTACCTAAGAGATAGCACAGAAACCATCAAGATTTTAGACTCCATACATCTGACTGATGAGTCCATCTTGGTCACCATGGACGTTGAGGCACTGTATACCTCCATCCCCCAGACAGAGGGCCTACAGGCTTTGGCCGCATGCCTTGAAAAACGAGCCAACACCTCCACCATACCCACCAACTTTCTGGTCGAGTGCATCCGGATTGCCATGGGCGAGAATTTCTTTCTATTCGGACAACAGATATACCAGCAAATTAAAGGCGTCAGTATGGGCGCCACGTTCGCCCCAGACGTCGCCAATCTCTACATGGCGCAATATGAAGAAGATCATATCTACCACGATGATAACCCATACAGACCACACATCAAAGTCTGGCGTCGATACATCGATGACGTATTACTCATTTGGGAAGGAAGCGCTGAAGGATTACTAGCCTTCCACCAATGGCTCAATGCACGGAACGAACACATCAAGTTCACCATTGAATGGGACCATCAAAAGATCAATTTCCTCGACCTACACATCTATCGGTCCGGAGGGACACTGAAGACGGAACTCTTCAGGAAACCCACCGACAGGAACACCCTTCTCCACTTCACCAGTTACCATCCACAAGGATTAAAATACAATCTCCCATATGGTCAGTTTCTTCGTATCCGGAGAAACTGTTCAGATAGAGAAAAATTCAACCACCATGCACAACTACTACAAACACGTCTTGGAGAGAGAGGCTACCCCAGGAAGTCCATCAAGACAGCCAAGAAAAGAGCGGCCAACACCGACCGCTCAATTTGCCTAACGACCAAAGAAAGAGACCCGAACAATAGAACTGTGTGCGTCACCACATACAACCCAGTCAGCAACCTCATCAAAAATACCATCAACAAACACTGGCATCTGATTAAAAATGAAGGTACCCTCGCCAAGAAACCATTGTTTGCCTTCAAAAAGAACAGAAATCTAAGAGATTCCCTAGTCCACACCTTCCTAGAACCCACCAAACCAGCCACCACACTATGGAACCTTCCACCAGTAGTTGGCCACTTCAGCTGTGGTAAATGCGTAGCTTGCCGTTTTACTACGAACAGCAAAACTTTCATCCACAAGAACTTGGTATGGAAACAGAACAGCCACACCAACTGCGAGAGCAAACACGTGATCTACGCCATTAAGTGTCCCTGTGATCTGATTTATATTGGCAAAACCATTAGACCTGTCAAACAAAGGATTAATGAACACAGATCATGCATCAAAAACCAAGTCGAGGACAAACCCTTGGTCGAACACTTCACTAAGAAGAAGCATACCCACGAACAATTCACATGGACCGTGGTCCAACAACTCCAGCCACAAAGACGAGGAGGTGACATAAACATTGCCCTCACTAAACTCGAACAAAAATGGGTCCACAAATTGAACTCTGTGCAAGACGGCCTAAATGTCACCGTCGAATGGAAACACTTCTAGAGTACTCCTCCAAGTGGCCTCCACGCTCGACCGTTTAGAATGAACTTGTGTCCTGACACACACTAGAAACCTATGTTGCTCACCTTGTGAACATTATTGTACTGGCACTAACTCCTCTACCTTGTGAACACTATTGTATGCGAGAGTCTATTTTGTTTAACCATCTGTTGTGGTGTTCGGCATTCGCCCATCCACATGGCGCACGCAAATGACCTATGTTTGCAACCATGTATCCTACCTGCTATGTTGTGCAAGTATCCAAGAGCAGGAGTTCCCATACACCGCACCGGACTACATTACCCAACATCACACACGGAGTACCGCCTTTTCATTGGGACACGGCGCACAGCCATCTTATTGGCCCAAGTTGGGTGTCGCCCTTGAATCGCGGGTTCCCATTCGCCTGTCCCCAGCCACTGGCTGCCTTTATACAGTCCAACACGGCTCCCTCGCTGTCCGACTCATCCGGCTCCCAGCAGTCCACGTCCAGCACGGCAGCGTACCATCCAGACAACAGTAAGTTCCCCTTGACTCCTACGCGGACATACTCCCCTGCGCACTTGACCCTCACAGGTTACTTATACCGGTTTTTAATTTTCATTTCAGACCTGGGTCCAATTACGCCCAACTCCGGCTTCGTGAGTCTTTGAACCACGCCAGCCCCTAGGAAACTAAAGCCTTTCACCAAGTGCTAATCCCAGCACCGGACGTTCCGCACTTTTCGCGGCTTCCCTGACAGCACCCACCTGATTCCCTGCACGGCAGGTAAGCTGTCTTTTAGACACACCACATGGTGTACAACGTGGGCAACAATTAGGCCCGTATTTAATACTCATAGTACTTAACGTACAACTATCCGAGATCCTAATAGCTCTGTTTTACCCACAGACAGCACGGACAGCACCACCACTGGTGCCCCTTTTTCCTGACGAAGGCCAGCACAAAGACGGCTACAACCAAGCCACTTTCTTTGGCCGAAACACACCCTGTGTCACTCCCTGTGTCGAACTTCCTATCACAACTGTATCATTACTTGCACCCGTTAAAATTCAAAGATTGTTGTGTGCACTTTTTGTGTTGTGTGTAGCTGCGGGTTCCTATACCCCCTCGATTTATGAGGCAACATGTATCCCAGTGTAGTGCCGACCTCTGTACTTCAGAGGCCCACACCCATCTGTGTCACTACTGCATAAACCAACCCTGTCCGTCTTTTTCAACTAAACTTTCGTGCTTATCGGAAGTAATGTAAATTAAATTGTGAAGTTATCTACCACGTTCTGTGTGAATACATAATAAACCCACACACTTAGCACTTCTGTGTCGTTGTTTTGGATCTCCTCATCCCGATTATTTTGTTTATACTACGCATACCCACCTGGGTAAATCGGGACCTAGCCAGGTGCCCTAAGATTTAAATATATTGAGCACAACCCACGGTTGAAGGGCCACTCAAAAACATAGGAGTAGTCACCCGGACATCCTCCTATCTCTAACAAACATGGACAAAGTCAATATCGTGTCTTACACGGATGAATACTTTCGGAAATTAATGGGCATAACCACTACCCTAGGCTCGGAAGGTGGACCCATCGCCCAGGGCGCCAACAGAGATGAATTGGACACCATCCTACAGAAAAAGAAAAAACTCGTAAGAACAGAGATGCATGGAACTTTCATGCTAGAATACCTGAAAGCAGGAATCATCCCCGAAGGCTTACAAGTCAGGAATATTCCGAGGGTCTTCACCGACAATCCTAAGTTCAAAGTTAACTTTAGCGACGTGGGCAACAAATGCAGCCGCGACTGGATAATCCTCATAATCGACACTGCCCAGGAAGAATGCAAAAAACAGGGAGATGATCTCGCGACCCTGGAAAAGAAATTCTTAGATGACAAAACCATCAATGACGCCAAACAAAAACTAGAAAAACTAGAAGAAGAGGTTACCAAGTTTAACCAACTTACAGTAGAGCGTAAGGTACAAAAATTCAGAAAAGATCTTAACAACTACGTAGAGGAGAAAACATATCCCTACCTAAAAGAAACTTATTACGAGGAACTCCAGCAACAACAGAAAACGAACTACAACAGGCGTAATCGGATAGTCAATTTCTCAGGCAGTTCAGACACATCGAGCGAGAGTACTCCAGGCTCCCCCGGAAATGGCAGAAATCAGAACCAACCACCACAACATCCGTTTTTTCAGAGAGGGGGCCAACGGGGCCGCCCGAGAAGGCGCACTCAACAATCCGGACAATATATGAGGACGCGCCAGTGGTACTCGAACCAGCCCTAGAAACCATTCCTATCTTCAATTTATCCTCCAGGCCATTAGCCCAAGCCGAACAAACACTGCTCGAAAGGGGCCTATCCTTTGTTCCAGCTACCAAAGCAGACCCCTTCAATACGGAAGCAGAACTTAGACGGTTTTTCCGCACTTTGAGGCTAAAATACTTTTTCGAAGTATACATACCCAGCCAACAAGATTCAGCCAACCAGGGACCAGAGAGGAGCAAAGAGAACATCACAGGTTTCAAACCCAAATCTACCTTCGCGCCCCCTCCCCACACGATCCCGAGTGAATTTGAAACATTTGAAAAAATCGTGATGAAAACAATCACCGACGGAATTAAACAAAAAAACTTCTACCAAGACAACCTACTACCAACGGAGAGACAATCCCTTAAGGACCTCAATCTGGACACCACTATTACCATAAAACCAGCAGACAAAGGAGGCGGCATTGTTATCATGAACACCACAGATTACAACCAGGAATGCTTGCGACTCCTCAATGATAAAACCTCATACAAGATGTTGAACAGAGACCCGACACCACGGCTACAAGAAGAGATCATCAACCTTACGAAGCATGCCGAAGAACAAGGGTGGATCTGTCAAGAAGAAAGGATCTTCCTCAACAAAACACACCCGAGGACTCCGGCATTCTACATTTTACCTAAAATCCACAAGCACCCCACGAAACCCCCGGGCAGACCCATTGTTTCCGCTTGTGATTCACTGTTGGAACCCCTCTCCCTGTACACAGACTTTTTCATGAAGCCTTTCGTGGGTAAGATGTCCTCTTACCTAAGAGATAGCACAGAAACCATCAAGATTTTAGACTCCATACATCTGACTGATGAGTCCATCTTGGTCACCATGGACGTTGAGGCACTGTATACCTCCATCCCCCATACAGAGGGCCTACAGGCTTTGGCCGCATGCCTTGAAAAACGAGCCAACACCTCCACCATACCCACCAACTTTCTGGTCGAGTGCATCCGGATTGCCATGGGCGAGAATTTCTTTCTATTCGGACAACAGATATACCAGCAAATTAAAGGCGTCAGTATGGGCGCCACGTTCGCCCCAGACGTCGCCAATCTCTACATGGCGCAATATGAAGAAGATCATATCTACCACGATGATAACCCATACAGACCACACATCAAAGTCTGGCGTCGATACATCGATGACGTATTACTCATTTGGGAAGGAAGCGCTGAAGGATTACTAGCCTTCCACCAATGGCTCAATGCACGGAACGAACACATCAAGTTCACCATTGAATGGGACCATCAAAAGATCAATTTCCTCGACCTACACATCTATCGGTCCGGAGGGACACTGAAGACGGAACTCTTCAGGAAACCCACCGACAGGAACACCCTTCTCCACTTCACCAGTTACCATCCACAAGGATTAAAATACAATCTCCCATATGGTCAGTTTCTTCGTATCCGGAGAAACTGTTCAGATAGAGAAAAATTCAACCACCATGCACAACTACTACAAACACGTCTTGGAGAGAGAGGCTACCCCAGGAAGTCCATCAAGACAGCCAAGAAAAGAGCGGCCAACACTGACCGCTCAATTTGCCTAACGACCAAAGAAAGAGACCCGAACAATAGAACTGTGTGCGTCACCACATACAACCCAGTCAGCAACCTCATCAAAAATACCATCAACAAACACTGGCATCTGATTAAAAATGAAGGTACCCTCGCCAAGAAACCATTGTTTGCCTTCAAAAAGAACAGAAATCTAAGAGATTCCCTAGTCCACACCTTCCTAGAACCCACCAAACCAGCCACCACACTATGGAACCTTCCACCAGTAGTTGGCCACTTCAGCTGTGGTAAATGCGTAGCTTGCCGTTTTACTACGAACAGCAAAACTTTCATCCACAAGAACTTGGTATGGAAACAGAACAGCCACACCAACTGCGAGAGCAAACACGTGATCTACGCCATTAAGTGTCCCTGTGATCTGATTTATATTGGCAAAACCATTAGACCTGTCAAACAAAGGATTAATGAACACAGATCATGCATCAAAAACCAAGTCGAGGACAAACCCTTGGTCGAACACTTCACTAAGAAGAAGCATACCCACGAACAATTCACATGGACCGTGGTCCAACAACTCCAGCCACAAAGACGAGGAGGTGACATAAACATTGCCCTCACTAAACTCGAACAAAAATGGGTCCACAAATTGAACTCTGTGCAAGACGGCCTAAATGTCACCGTCGAATGGAAACACTTCTAGAGTACTCCTCCAAGTGGCCTCCACGCTCGACCGTTTAGAATTAACTTGTGTCCTGACACACACTAGAAACCTATGTTGCTCACCTTGTGAACATTATTGTACTGGCACTAACTCCTCTACCTTGTGAACACTATTGTATGCGAGAGTCTATTTTGTTTAACCATCTGTTGTGGTGTTCGGCATTCGCCCATCCACATGGCGCACGCAAATGACCTATGTTTGCAACCATGTATCCTACCTGCTATGTTGTGCAAGTATCCAAGAGCAGGAGTTCCCATACACCGCACCGGACTACATTACCCAACATCACACACGGAGTACCGCCTTTTCATTGGGACACGGCGCACAGCCATCTTATTGGCCCAAGTTGGGTGTCGCCCTTGAATCGCGGGTTCCCATTCGCCTGTCCCCAGCCACTGGCTGCCTTTATACAGTCCAACACGGCTCCCTCGCTGTCCGACTCATCCGGCTCCCAGCAGTCCACGTCCAGCACGGCAGCGTACCATCCAGACAACAGTAAGTTCCCCTTGACTCCTACGCGGACATACTCCCCTGCGCACTTGACCCTCACAAGTTACTTATACCGGTTTTTAATTTTCATTTCAGACCTGGGTCCAATTACGCCCAACTTCGGCTTCGTGAGTCTTTGAACCACGCCAGCCCCTAGGAAACTAAAGCCTTTCACCAAGTGCTAATCCCAGCACCGGACGTTCCGCACTTTTCGCGGCTTCCCTGACAGCACCCACTTGATTCCCTGCACGGCAGGTAAGCTGTCTTTTAGACACACCACATGGTGTACAACGTGGGCAACAATTAGGCCCGTATTTAATACTCATAGTACTTAACGTACAACTATCCGAGATCCTAATAGCTCTGTTTTACCCACAGACAGCACGGACAGCACCACCACTGGTGCCCCTTTTTCCTGACGAAGGCCAGCACAAAGACGGCTACAACCAAGCCACTTTCTTTGGCCGAAACACACCCTGTGTCACTCCCTGTGTCGAACTTCCTATCACAACTGTATCATTACTTGCACCCGTTAAAATTCAAAGATTGTTGTGTGCACTTTTTGTGTTGTGTGTAACTGCGGGTTCCTATACCCCCTCGATTTATGAGGCAACATGTATCCCAGTGTAGTGCCGACCTCTGTACTTCAGAGGCCCACACCCATCTGTGTCACTACTGCATAAACCAACCCTGTCCGTCTTTTTCAACTAAACTTTCGTGCTTATCGGAAGTAATGTAAATTAAATTGTGAAGTTATCTACCACGTTCTGTGTGAATACATAATAAACCCACACACTTAGCACTTCTGTGTCGTTGTTTTCGATCTCCTCATCCCGATTATTTTGTTTATACTACGCATACCCACCTGGGTAAATCGGGACCTAGCCAGGTGCCCTAAGATTTAAATATGAAGCAAAGGAAAACCAGGGTAAACAAATGTCTTACCCACAGGAGAAAACTGGAGGGTTGCAACGCGGAGCGGTTTCGGTGTTCTCTGTTGATAAGCGTAGCGTGAGACGCTGTGTAGAAAATACAACAAGAGCACGCTTGCATGTTGGGGAACAGCGTGATATGCTGTTCAATGGCGGTGCTTCCATGGATGCCGAAGCTTCCAGAACGGGCGAGGTATGACACCAGGTCTGACAGAATCACCTAGTACATATCTTCTCAACACTAGTGTGTTTTGGCCCTAGCACATCCAGGTTTCCCCTCGCCAGTGGCTTAGGAACCTTTTTTGTTAAAAAATGGGACCTTCATCAGGACTTCACCACGCAGTACATCCCCTTCCAACCTTTCTTGGTTGTTGTTGTTCCAAAGCTGTGTACCATTTACTTTCACATCACCAATGGTGGATGAACATAGCATTAAAATAATGCAATCAAGCATTTTATTCTGTGTTCTCTCTTCCACTCGTGCAGAGTGTGAAGTACACTGAACACTTTTGGGGGGCCCCTGCGCTCCCAGGAATGAAAGAAGATTTTATTGAAATCAGATCTTTACCAATGGGATTTTTTCCTGAAGTGGAGCAATGTAAAGGCTCTGAGTAAGTGACACTCCTAACCTATGGTGAAGGGATCACAGTGGTGGCTCAATTATGGTTTTGAACAAAGTCACTAAAAATATATACTTTTGTTGTGCTTGATTGCAGGCATTTTGGAATGGTGATGTGAAAGTAAAGTACACAGCTTTGTGAACAACAACAACCAAGAAAAGTTTGAAGGGCATGTACTGAGTGGTGAAGTCCTGATGAAGGCCCATTTTGAACAAAAAAGGTTCCTATAACATAGACTGCTAGGTGTTTTCTACCTACTTCAGAGAAGATCATTATTTAATATTTCCTTTCACAAATCTGTATATACGAAAACATAAACTTCAATTCCCATAATGCATCTTGTGGCAGTTCTCATTGACCTGTGTCAGACCACACGTTTATAGGTCCATTATGGGAATTTAAGTCCATGTTTTCGGATATACAGATTTGTGAAAGGAAATATTAAATAATGATTTAGGGTCTTCTCTGAAGATGGTAGAAAACACACCACAGGTCTGCAGACAGCGCCACCCAGAGGCAAAGATGCAGAAACATGACAGTGGGACATAGTAGCAAGGTAAATGTTTAAGAGCCACAGCAAGAGGATAGAGCCTTGAGGGACACTGCAGGTGGAGAGTGTGATAGGGGAGAGAAAAGGGCCTAGTTGAACCTGGGAAGGTCATTCAGAGAGGAATGAGGTCAACCAGTCCAGTGCCAAGACTGTGATGCCAAGGGTGTCACAGAGACAATTAGTCCGCGTGTCATGATTGACTGTGTTGAAGGCAGAGGAAAGATCAAGAAGGATAAGAACGGAGGGAGAGTTGGATTCGAGATTTGAGAGCAAGTCTTCACGGGTGTTCACTGGAGCAGTTTCCGTGCCTCTGACTCCTTTGAAGTCACACTGGTGGTTGTGGAGACAACCAACAGGTTCAGTATGTGGGATCAATTGGGAGATGACCCTTTTAAGGACCTATATACTTGGGATAGGATTGAAACTCTTTTATCGAAACAGGTTTTGGGTTTCCCTCCTGTGTTCCTACATCAGTGGTTAGGTAAGAATTTGAACTTTTCTTTCATTTTATGTAACTTTGTAATACATAGTTTTTACAAATTTAGATTCAAAAGAAAAGGATACACTTGAATAAACTGCTGCACACATAAAGTAAGTCAATAAAGATTATCAATAAAGTAACATAACAATATTGCATGACTGCAACCTCATCCGATAGATCATAGTTAATATGCTGATCAAACATTCACTTCTATTTAGACCTCATTAATAGAGCACATGTTGTTGTGTCTAAATGATCGTAATATCAGTAACATAGCACAATCTTATATGCGCTAGTTCAAATTCATCACCATTTTGTAAATTTCATACCAAAAACCTATGGCACAATAGATTACTTAGCATTAATGTCCAGCCATTATCCTCTGCCAGATTTGATCCAGGTCTTTTTCTGTTATCAATTATACAAATAATGTGCAATGATATTTCGTTCTAAGACCGTTAGTAGCAGGGCATTATAGAATGAGATGTTTTTAGGTTTTTGATACTCCCTACATTGCAAATTTGGCAAGTCCAGGTATTTTTTGCCGGAGCAGATTACTTCAAAGGTGGGGAGTGAGTTGAACTTGAAAAGTAAGTAATCCCTTTGAATATTATGATTAGGATATTTAAACACATATTTCTGAATAATTTTAGGATACGGTATGAATGGCATATATTCATACGATAGTTTGTTAATGGCAAGATAAATCTCATTCTGCTCGTTAGCCATCATTGCGAGGGATCTTTTTTAATTTTGTGTCCATGTTACCCTTAAGGCCACGTTTTAAGCGGTTCAGCCACTGGTTGAACTCATGAATGAGCGTGCCAATGATAGTGTTAGAGAGGCCAAGTTTTAAGGCTAGGTTTTAAGCGGTTCAACCACTGGTTCAACTCAAGAATGAGCGTGCCAATTATAGTGTTAGAGAAGGCAGTAGCCTTGGCTTTACTTGAATAGCGTAGAGCGTGCGTGCGCGTGATTTTGCTGGCTGGTATTAATTTATGGGTCAATAACAAGCAACTTTTAATAAGCGAATAGTGGGCTGGAGTTAAGCTCAACTCTGTACTAAGATATTCAGTGGGTAAACATTTAGCACACTCAAAGATACTCTTCAAGCACACGCTGTCCAAAATACACAGCTTTCTCTGTTGTGTTGTTCCCCATATCCTGGCACTATAGAGAATGTTCAGGGCCATTTATAGTTTATAGAATTCAATTCCTGATTGATAATTGTAACCACAGTGGCTCCTCTTAAAAACTCTAAATGCAGTCAAATGCTGTTTGACTTTATTCCTTATCGTCTCCAGATGATCTTCCCATAATAATTTGTGGTCAATGATCACACTTAAGTTTGACTCGGCCAACAGACCACTTTGGTTTTAATTTCTTGTTTCTTTTCTGAAGCCTTTAAATATCATGATTTTTGTTATCCTTATATTAATGGCCATCGAGTGTTTGGAGGCATATAAATTGAATGCGTCAAGAAGCTTTTGTAGGCCATTCTGGGAGTGATCCATTAGAACAATACCATCACCATACTCAAGCCATTCAATCCTTAATCCTTATAGAGCCAAGTATTAAAGGATTAGTGGAATCAATGTCAAGGGCAGCCGAGGGATCTGCAAGAAATAAGTTGAAAAGCGTGGGAGCAAGGACTCATCCATGCTTTAGTCCTGTATAAATCTGAATGCTAGCACTCAGTAGACCCTTCTTATTTAGATGCACGTTTACCATGGTGTTATCATAAAGAGAGACAGGCATTTTTGATAAACCTTAATTCCAAAACATTGTGATTTCCCTCATAGCAGCTGTCGGTCCACTGTACCAAACGCAGCACTCATGTCTAAAAATGCCACATAAACTGTACTGTTATAACTATTTCTACCTTTCTCAATTACTGTGACAAATGGTAGAATGATATTTCCTGTGTCAGCACCTTTTCTGAAGCTAGTTTGATGGATGGGAAGTATTTGATTAGTGTCCATCCTTCTGTGTATTCCCGTCAGCAAGATGTCTACAAATACTTTAGCTTGAGCATCTAACATGGTAATATTCTATAGCTAGTGGGTTCACATCTGGAACCATGTTTGTAGATGGTACAATAATACTTTCTCGCCAGCTGCAGTAGGGTTGCCTGTTAAGATAATGTGAGTAAATAATCTGTGTAATATTGGTCCCCAAACGGAGCAGCCCTTTTTTTAACAAAGAATTGCATAATCCATCGGGTTCAGCGACAGTCGTTTTTAAAGATGTTTTTAATATGCAATCAAATCTTCAGCACTCCCCATGTATTGCCATTTACCTTTATTGCCTATTTTAAAGAGAGTAACAGATGTAGTTCCAAAAGCTTCTGAGATATATTGTTCCCATGTTTGTCTCAATGCCCCAGCAATATGCAGATTATGACTTCATCCACCATATACTTTTTGCCAAAATGGTTTTGAATTGTTATTTTTAAATATATCAACCATGTCCTGCCAATCTCTCATTCTTAAGCAATGTTTATGAGTTTTTAGCCATTTTCTATACATAGCCTTCCTTGTCTGACAAGCTTCAATGTGGATTACTACGGGATAATTATAATAGCGTATGTGTTGCAGATCTCTTAGAAGTATGAAATTATATTTTATTTATATCGCCCTCATACACAGGTGTTTCAGAGCGCAAGTAGCCTTTTGGCCTTCAATATTTTATAATCAAACGTATGATTATGTTTGATATCTCGTTTACTAACTCGGTTTTGTCCTAGTTTTGTACATTCAGCATTAATTATTTTTCAACAAAATCATTATAACTACTAATGTACCCATCATCACTACGACGAGTGTAAGAGGCATTAATGTTTTAATAGCCAGTTCACAAGCCCGATTGTTTACTCTGCCAATATTGTGTGCAGACTATTTTAATGGATTAGTAGCATGATTTAATTCCAGTGGATCAGTATTGTCAAATTTCATTTCTTTCACAGAGTCACTATTCCATGTTAGTACACCTGCTGCACACATATCCGGTGCTCACACGCACCTTATGACTCTCTCTCTCTCTCTACTGACTTGAACTTCGGTTCCAGAGGGTGTTCAACCTACCAGCGCCTTGAGATCATACCAATGGTACATAAGGCACTATATGAATGCAAAGTAACATAACATAACATAACATTAGTATGATAGGGTATTGATCGTTTTTGTCCTTCACCACTAACATTATATCATCAACATGTTTATCATCTTGTTGGCTAATAAACATGTACTCAAACGTGGTAGCGTAAGAATGGGCCTATGGGAGTTGAAATGGTATACCATATTTTGCCTCAACCTGCCGCATTACAGCATAAGGAATTTCCCACAATGTATAAGTTGATTCACAATCACAATTGGTACTTTTGTCTATGTAACCCATATTTAGTTGGAGTTTTTTTGTTATATTCCAAGATGCAAAGGCCCGCAAATAATTTACTGAATGTTGATCTCGATATTGCAGTGAATAAACAATCTTCTACAGAAATCATTATATTTGGGCCTCAAAATGTAACACAATTCTATTGCATGCAGGGATTCCCCTGAATCCACAGCTAAGTAATGCACAGAAAAAGAAATCATGGCAGGCAGGCTGGTGATTTACTAGAGACTTAGATACGAAGTATAAATCATATAATCAACTAACTGTGAAGAAACATATTGGAAAAGACTCCAATCTATTTGTGTACATTTCCAAATGCTATCTGCAGGTGATTTTAAGACTATTCTGAAGGGAGATTGAGGTTGAAGATTATGTAACTCAGGCACGCTTGAAACGTTGGAACATCTACTTTTACAGTGCCCTAATCTGAACAGATAAGAGGGAAATATTTTAACAATTTTGCTCACAATTTTATTTGATCAATGGACTCCAATAGTTGGACTCATGTTTTAGCTGGTACACAATTATCCTTAATATCCTACAGTACATTTAACCTCTGGAAAATCATGGGGGGGGGGTCACCAAAGGAGTGCATAATTCCTTAGAGTCTAACATCACTGCTCAGGAGTGGGTAGGGTACATCACTACCAAATACGCTAGGCCCCCTGATGAGGAGAGACTAAGCTGGCCAAGCATCTTGGATCAGACACAAGGGCCTCTTCATTGGCAGATTGAAGACATACCATGGGCAATTGGTAGGGAAAAACCATTGAGGGCCCCAGGCCCGGACAGCATGCCGCCAGAATTAATTAAATCCAACCCAGAAATATGGGCTGCCCCGCTGAGAGATTTGTTCAGTCACGTAAATCAGACTCTTCCTGTACCGGTCACATGGAGAGAATCCCTAATAATTCCAATTTATAAACCAGGAGACAGAAGTGAACCAAAAAACTTCAGACCGATAGCCTTGTTGGATTTTTTCAGCAATATGTGCAGAACCCTTTTGCTAAGGGAGTTTAAGGGCCTTAATAACATCAAAGGGACTCGATTCAGAGTACCAGATAGGGTTCAGAGCTGGCATGGGAACTTCCCTGAATACTTTTGCTATGTAACATCTTTTAGCAGCTGTCAAAAAATCTAAGGTAGGCACTGTCTATATGGTATCGGTAGACATGTCCAGTGCCTTTGACACAGTAAGTAGAGCAAAGCTTTGGAACAAGCTCCTGGGCATGAATCTCCCTTTATCGCTGGCTTTGCTGCTGGCTTTGCTGCACACGGACAGCACCATTAGGGTGAGGTTGACGGGGGAGGGAGCCATGACGGACCCTATTGATACGCACGTGGGTTTCCAGCAGGGGTGTGTTGTGGCCCCCACCCTCTTCAGCCTCTACCTTGTATTGTTGTTAATAACTGTAGGAATGTAGAATGTTAATAGGTCATGGATGGAATGATGGGAATAGGTTAGAGAACATGGAATGTAGATAGGGCAGTTCATGAAGATATAATAAAAGATACGGTCTGTTCAGTGATGGTCTCCAGTGTTGATGGTGTTATAAAGATAAAACAATGGCGACGAGGATAAACGTGGCATAGAGGGATAATCAATCCATATAAAGTAGTAGTAAGTAGATAAGAAGATACTGAACGTGAGCAACAGAAGGTTGGAAAGCTGAGCCCAGAGGAACGGAACAGAGGAACATACAAGAAGGGTAGGGCGCGATCGATAAGCAATATTTAATGAGAAAGCAATTATAACATAAGCGGCATCAAAGTGTGTTGTGTAAGTATACTCGCAATGAGTGTTGAGTTTCCTTGTCAAAACTACCATTAGGCGGCCAAGCAATTCTTATCCTTTTCGTCTGTACCTTTAGTCCATTCTACAGTGTACTTTACTATCTTATCTCTGTAGGTGGGCGAATGTTTACAAATATATTGGAGTGGTTTTGTTAATGTGTGGTACCCCTGCTGGGTCCTTCCTGCATAATATGTAATTTTCAATGCGTACCACCTTTACCTGGCACCTAATTGGGGACTTTCGAATCTCCACTATCAGCAGGAAAGAAAAATGTGCGTTAAAATTCTCTTAATATCTTCAGCGTCTATTTCTCTGTTTTCTTACACTGGGCTGCCGTCCTCCAACACGCTCCTCTGTGTTTCTAGGGCCCCCACCGCCCCATGGCGTGCGAGTCCCCTGTGACCCCACACCCGGCGTGGCATGCTCTTATGTGCCCCACCTTTCCGGGGTAGCCGCTGTTCGGCACGCCCTTGCTACCGTTCAAGCCCCTCCTCTCCTCTACTACCTCACAGCCTGCGCTGTGTATTCCCGTACTGTCCCGCTCACACAGGTGGTACTGCTACCCGGCACACCCCCCTTGATGGCGTGCCGGCGTTCTCCGTGTGCGGCCGCCTGCTCATCTGCACCCCGTCCTAGCCGCGACTCCAATCTTTCATTAAAAAAACGCGATGTCCTATGAAATACTCTATGGGTGACGTCACCGGCTGACCCCAAGTCCTACGTACACACAGTTTGCACATATGATGCGCGCCACTTTCCCCAAAATAAAAACCCACAATCCCCACAGCTGTCTTCCCACTACGCCTGGAATGGAGTATCCATTAATCACCTTTCTCAATATAGTTAGTCTGCACACGCTGCGTCGCCTCGCCGGCGATACGTTCCCTCACCAGAGGAAATTAACCAGCCAACTATCTTCCGCAATTTGAGAGAGACTCTAGCTACCTCCTTCGGGAATCTGTCATCTATTCACTGAGCTAAAACACTCAATTAATAGGAATCCTCAATTACTCATCGAACTACAATGCCGACTCATAGGAATACCAAACCCCCATACATGTGTTCACCATCCAGACCAATCAGCGCAGCACTCCGTCCAACACATGGGGACTTGTTGCCCCACCCAATAAGCTCATCAACACAAGAAGGCACTACCTCCGCTTTGTTCCCTACTACAACTCACGTGCCGATCACCACTGATAGACCAAATTTTGCGACAATGTAAAACCACCCACCACCCTATTTACAATTCCTCCCCCACCCGCACAACACAATATTGCTTGTTGTGTGGTCCATACTCACATTAGGCTCACGTCTGCCCGTGCAGCTCGGCTGTGGGCACCCCTCCCAATTGGCTCACCACTTCCCCTCTTCCGGACCGCGTCTGGACACTCGCCAACCGAGGCCGGGAACATTTTGAAGTCGGCTCCCGATGACCAATCTCCAGTTGCGCAGTCCGGTTCTCTCACAGTTCCGCGATGGTCCTGCAGTCCTCCAATTGGGCAACGGCAGAGGGGGCCGCATTGCTGGGCCACCTTATCACAGACGATCTCGCTGGGGCCTCCAACGTGTTAGGGTAATTTCTGGTGGTCAGCAGAGCCGTACCTGGGGTCCGTGGACCTCCAGCTCTCGGAAGGCCCTAACTCCTTCCACATCCCAAAGAAGTAGAGGGACCACACAAGAGCAATGAGTTACTGCTGTTTATTAGAAGAAACAAGCAGGGACAAATACATGGAGCGTAGGTTCCAGGCAACTTCTCATCCGAGTCGGGCTCGCAGGTCCGTTTTCTACTGTGTAACGTACCAGTTTGCATCACTTGCGAAAGCTCATCCCCAAACCTATCGCCACTCCGGGTTGGGGATGAGTGGTAGGTTCTGTATAAGACCATATAGTGAAATGAGTTATTGGTGGACCAGAGGTCAGGTGGTACGCTTGGTTCATCCCTAGAAATTGTTACTTCGAAAATGATACATGGAGAGAGTTAGTGATTGGTTATATGGTATTGTCGTCAGTGGTTGGCCCCCCGTGTCCTGATTGGTCCATCCGCGAGCCCCCAAGCCTGGGACCATCGTCGTTCCCAGCCCGTGATGTACCTGGTGCTGGCAACAATATATGACTATGTGTCAGTGAAAGACAACGGACAGGTTCTGCTACTGCCATTAGAGCGCTCCTTTCCCATCGCCGCCTGTGTCTGAGTTGTTACAATTTTGTTGCAAGAGGGGTCCCAGGCGTGAGACACCAGTGCTTCTTCAGTCTTCGGGAATTGGCGTTGTATCAGGTCGGTCTGGTCACATGTTGGGAGACCATGGTTGAGGCATAATTACAGGGTTTTAATTTCTATTTTGCATCGGATAGTCACGGCGGTGGCGGGTGTCACCTTGGCTTGGAGAGTGTAGAATGTGGGTTGCAACATCGCAACCTTGGCTGCGGTGTCTCCAGCCAGGGGCTGCTCTGCGTGCTCAGCACCTTGTAGCTCCGTAGTTTGTATGAACTGCTTCTGGACTGCCTGCTCTGTTTTGAGGCCTACTTCGGCTTGGGCTGTATGTCGTAGCATAATGTCCAAAGGGCAAGGAGGTGTGGTGCGTAGTGTGAGTCCTTGTGCATCGGTCCATCTATAGGGTCTTGTCCTCAGGGTTAGTAGCATGAAGCCTCTGCAAGCGTATACATGACTCTTCCAGCGTCTTGTGTTTCTGTGATGCGATTGCTAGCCTATATGGAAAATAATGACGATGCACGTCTGTGAGTGTGTGTGGTACGCTAAGTCATAGCACTGAACGTGTTCTTTGTGTGGGTTGGTGTGTGAGTGTTCCAGGTGCGCGACAGCACATGTTATCTGTCCGTCGTGGCTATGTCGTCATGTCATCTCTAACGATGGCAGCTTAGGTTACGAAGCGTTTAGTTGAGCTGGTCCATGCGATCGGTCCCAGCTCCGTCTTGGTTCCCGCCGCGTGTCTTGTGCGTGATGCGGTCTGGTTTCGCAGGTGGAGCATGGTCACAGTGTGTGTTGACATTCTGAGCAGTGGGCAGAGGCGCGAACTCGTGTGGCCGGCTGTTCTTTGGCCGTGACATCATCTTCCACAGTTTAGGCGTGGTTTGAGGGAAGGGACACTCCCATTTTTCCTCTTTAATAGATATCAGTCTCTCACACAAACATTATTTTACTCAATAATAACCAAACTGCAAACACAAAAAATATCCACTCAGTGGTGTGGGTGCTAGTATGTGATACTAATTACTCACTCATTGATAAACATTGTATACATGTGTGGTCTGACACAGGTCATTCAAGCGTCTACCTAGACACAATTGCTTCATTGTTTTCAAAAGTTACCGTTACAAATAAATGTACAGTTGTCCCACGGTGTTAACATCTGAACATAACCCACTAATGAAATGCTCATGTTTTGACCTACACATTTGCCGGGTCTCACACACTGGCTTGTCTGCCTCACTTGAGGATTCTGATGCAGAGTCTGATGATCCTTCTTCGCTCAGTTTGGAGGTTGCCTTCTTCCTCGACGACCGGCGTCCCTTGTAGAGGAATGGTGGGTTGCAAGAGGAAGCCTCTATGCCCGACAACCCAAGAACTGTCAAGGCAAGGGACCCGCCTCCCGGCAACCGCCGATAAGGAGGAAAAGCCAAAGGCGGCAAAAACCCCTTGAGGTGGTATGGCATTCTGGATGATATCGTAGATTGATCTATTTCACTGGATGGTAAGTTGCAGGAAGGCGAAAGGCGACAGGAAAAAGGTTAGCAGAGTCGGAGGGTATCAAGCGAGGGATACAGGAGCAGCAGGAAGCCAAAGGGGGAACACCAGACATAAGGCAGCAAGGTATGAAGCAAAGGAAAGCCAGGGTAAACAAATGTCTTACCCACAGGAGAAAACTGGAGGGTTGCAATGCGGAGCGGTTTCCGTGTTCTCTGTTGATAAGCGTAACGTGAGACGCTGTGTAGAAAATACAACAAGAGCACGCTCGCACGTGCTTTTCAAGGGCGGCGCTTCCATAGATGCCAAAGCTTCCAGAACAGGCGAGACATGACACCAGGTCTAACAGAATCACCTAGTACATATCTTGTCAACACTACTGTGTTTTGGCCCCAGCACATCCAGGTTTCCCCTCGCCAGTGGCTTAGGAACCTTTTTTGTTAAAACATGGGCCTTCATCAGGACTTCACCATGCAGTACATCCCCTTCCAACCTTTCTTGGTTGTTGTTGTTCCAAAGCTGTGTACCATTTACTTTCACATCACCAATGGTGGATGAACATAGCATTAAAATGATGCAATCAAGCATTTTATTCTGTGTTCTCTCTTTCACTCGTGAAGTACACTGAACACTTTTGGGGGGCCCCTGCGCTCCCAGGAATGAAAGAAGATTTTATTGAAATCAGATCTTTACCAATGGGATTTTTTCCTGAAGGGGAGCAATGTAAAGGCTCTGAGTAAGTGACACTCCTAACATGTGGTGAAGGGATCACAGTGGTGGCTCAATTATGGTTTTGAACAAAGTCACTAAAAATATATACTTTTGTTGTGCTTGATTGCAGGCATTTTGGAATGGTGATGTGAAAGTAAAGTACACAGCTTTGTGAACAACAACAACCAAGAAAAGTTTGAAGGGCATGTACTGAGTGGTGAAGTCCTGATGAAGGCCCATTTTGAACAAAAAAGGTTCCTATAACATAGACTGCTGGGTTTTTTCTACCTACTTCAGAGAAGATCATTATTTAATATTTCCTTTCACAAATCTGTATATACGAAAACATAAACTTCAATTCCCATAATGCATCTTGTGGCAGTTCTCATTGACCTGTGTCAGACCACACGTTTATAGGTCCATTATGGGAATTGAAGTCCATGTTTTCGGATATACAGATTTGTGAAAGGAAATATTAAATAATGATTTAGGGTCTTCTCTGAAGATGGTAGAAAACACACCACAGGTCTGCAGACAGCGCCACCCAGAGGCAAAGATGCAGAAACATGACAGTGGGACATAGTAGCAAGGTAAATGTTTAAGAGCCACAGCAAGAGGATAGAGCCTTGAGGGACACTGCAGGTGGAGAGTGTGATAGGGGAGAGAAAAGGGCCTAGTTGAACCTGGGAAGGTCATTCAGAGAGGAATGAGGTCAACCAGTCCAGTGCCAAGACTGTGATGCCAAGGGTGTCACAGAGACAATTAGTCCGCGTGTCATGATTGACTGTGTTGAAGACAGAGGAAAGATCAAGAAGGATAAGAACGGAGGGAGAGTTGGATTCGAGATTTGAGAGCAAGTCTTCACGGGTGTTCACTGGAGCAGTTTCCGTGCCTCTGACTCCTTTGAAGTCACACTGGTGGTTGTGGAGACAACCAACAGGTTCAGTATGTGGGATCAATTGGGAGATGACCCTTTTAAGGACCTATATACTTGGGATAGGATTGAAACTCTTTTATCGAAACAGGTTTTGGGTTTCCCTCCTGTGTTCCTACATCAGTGGTTAGGTAAGAATTTGAACTTTTCTTTCATTTTATGTAACTTTGTAATACATAGTTTTTACAAATTTAGATTCAAAAGAAAAGGATACACTTGAATAAACTGCTGCACACATAAAGTAAGTCAATAAAGATTATCAATAAAGTAACATAACAATATTGCATGACTGCAACCTCATCCGATAGATCATAGTTAATATGCTGATCAAACATTCACTTCTATTTAGACCTCATTAATAGAGCACATGTTGTTGTGTCTAAATGATCGTAATATCAGTAACATAGCACAATCTTATATGCGCTAGTTCAAATTCATCACCATTTTGTAAATTTCATACCAAAAACCTATGGCACAATAGATTACTTAGCATTAATGTCCAGCCATTATCCTCTGCCAGATTTGATCCAGGTCTTTTTCTGTTATCAATTATACAAATAATGTGCAATGATATTTCGTTCTAAGACCGTTAGTAGCAGGGCATTATAGAATGAGATGTTTTTAGGTTTTTGATACTCCCTACATTGCAAATTTGGCAAGTCCAGGTATTTTTTGCCGGAGCAGATTACTTCAAAGGTGGGGAGTGAGTTGAACTTGAAAAGTAAGTAATCCCTTTGAATATTATGATTAGGATATTTAAACACATATTTCTGAATAATTTTAGGATACGGTATGAATGGCATATATTCATACGATAGTTTGTTAATGGCAAGATAAATCTCATTCTGCTCGTTAGCCATCATTGCGAGGGATCTTTTTTAATTTTGTGTCCATGTTACCCTTAAGGCCACGTTTTAAGCGGTTCAGCCACTGGTTGAACTCATGAATGAGCGTGCCAATGATAGTGTTAGAGAGGCCAAGTTTTAAGGCTAGGTTTTAAGCGGTTCAACCACTGGTTCAACTCAAGAATGAGAGTGCCAATTATAGTGTTAGAGAAGGCAGTAGCCTTGGCTTTACTTGAATAGCGTAGAGCGTGCGTGCGCGTGATTTTGCTGGCTGGTATTAATTTATGGGTCAATAACAAGCAACTTTTAATAAGCGAATAGTGGGCTGGAGTTAAGCTCAACTCTGTACTAAGATATTCAGTGGGTAAACATTTAGCACACTCAAAGATACTCTTCAAGCACACGCTGTCCAAAATACACAGCTTTCTCTGTTGTGTTGTTCCCCATATCCTGGCACTATAGAGAATGTTCAGGGCCATTTATAGTTTATAGAATTCAATTCCTGATTGATAATTGTAACCACAGTGGCTCCTCTTAAAAACTCTAAATGCAGTCAAATGCTGTTTGACTTTATTCCTTATCGTCTCCAGATGATCTTCCCATAATAATTTGTGGTCAATGATCACACTTAAGTTTGACTCGGCCAACAGACCACTTTGGTTTTAATTTCTTGTTTCTTTTCTGAAGCCTTTAAATATCATGATTTTTGTTATCCTTATATTAATGGCCATCGAGTGTTTGGAGGCATATAACTTGAATGCGTCAAGAAGCTTTTGTAGGCCATTCTGGGAGTGATCCATTAGAACAATACCATCACCATACTCAAGCCATTCAATCCTTAATCCTTATAGAGCCAAGTATTAAAGGATTAGTGGAATCAATGTCAAGGGCAGCCGAGGGATCTGCAAGAAATAAGTTGAAAAGCGTGGGAGCAAGGACTCATCCATGCTTTAGTCCTGTATAAATCTGAATGCTAGCACTCAGTAGACCCTTCTTATTTAGATGCACGTTTACCATGGTGTTATCATAAAGAGAGACAGGCATTTTTGATAAACCTTAATTCCAAAACATTGTGATTTCCCTCATAGCAGCTGTCGGTCCACTGTACCAAACGCAGCACTCATGTCTAAAAATGCCACATAAACTGTACTGTTATAACTATTTCTACCTTTCTCAATTACTGTGACAAATGGTAGAATGATATTTCCTGTGTCAGCACCTTTTCTGAAGCTAGTTTGAT